>NW_016909166.1:95972-154346 GCF_001483705.2 Eufriesea mexicana | reverse complement strand
TTCCAAATTTTTATTATTTATTTATACCAGCAGAAATTTTTCTTCCTTCTGATACATAAATTTTTCTTCCTTTTAATACCTAAATTTACGTCAATTATAGCTGATAATTATATTCGAAATTACAATCACATGCTCATACAGCAGAACAAATGTTACGTATGACGATAAATATTGGAAATTAATTACCACTGTAAAATGGCTACTACGTCATACCAGAAATATCGAAATTACTTTTTGGCCATGCGAACGGAGTTTCTAAAAACAGCCTTGAAAGTATATACTGATATCCAAGTATATACACCAGCGAATATATATACCTTGTTAAACTTGCTTAAACACGGCTAAACTGTTCTAAAGCCTGTCTAAATTTAAATCCGAATCTCACTCTGGATGCAAACTCTCTTAAGAATTTGGCCGTCATAATATACAAAGGATAACAGTGTGTACAGAGGCACGTAATGATCTCTCGGTGTTTAAATCAAGATAGTATGCACAAAATGTTTAAATTGACGCATGTGTATACCACTGCGTCAGCAGACGTCTGTAGCTAGGCAACGAAGGCACAGAAAGAGAGTCGAAAACCAATAAGAAGCATTTGGATAAGAGGTTTCTAACTAGATCATGCGGGTAGCACCGCGGTGAAATAGTGGAGCCAACTATTCGAAGAATTTCAGAAAGTGAGCTTCAGAACTGGAACCACGATCATACGCTGATCTAAAGATCAGCTGCGACTGTAGATACTATCTAGATACTGTAAATACTGAATGGAAGATAAACGAATATATTACACTTTTACAGTCGAACCCACTTTTATTTAAATGAGAGAACTCCATCTTTTATTTTAATAACGTCCTTTCGTGTACCCATTTACATAATTTCCAGGATGCTTGAAATATTATATTACTCGAAATGGACCTTCCTGGGTACCATTATATTAAACTTCAATATAAACAAAATCGTTCTATTTGTTCCTTTCGCGGATACTTTTGTCAGTAACTTTATCTTTCATAAGTAAATATTTTTTCAAGATCGACTCACGCGATTTTCAAGAAACTAGGAATACTAAATCCCTCGAAAGGGTCCCTTCGCGAGTACCACTGCATTACCGATTTGAAAATAAACGAATCCGTTTTACTTTTTCTTTCATATTCACTTTTATCTGTATCTCAGTCACTTATACATAAATAATGTTCTTTCGTGTAGCAATTTATATAATCTTGAAGAAACCTGAAATACCGCATTCCTCAAAATGGACTCTCGTATGTGCCATCGTATTAATAATATTATATCAAACGAATCCATTTTCCTTTTTCCTCCTTATCCATTTCTATGACTAGCGTCGACTTTCATAAACGAAAAAACACGCTTCCAACTACCGATTTACACAATTTTCAAGAAACTTGAAATACTACATTCCTCGAAATGAACCTCCGTAAGCATTACCGATACAAAACAGACGAAACCCCCGATTTTTCCCCTCGGGTCCACTTCGATTTTTAGATGTACGTCTTGTAAATAAATTTCTCAATACATCGATCTACGAATTTTTGAGAAATAGCTGAAAATATTTGAGAAATATCGGTACTTCCGTATTACCCATGTAAAATAAAAGAATCCCTTATTTCCCCTTTAGACCTACTTCCATAGATAGTTCTACGTCTCATAGATAAGTGCTGATCTTTCAACTATCAATTTACATAATTTTCAAGAAGCTTGAAGATTTCTTGAAAGAAATTTTTACGAGTACCGTCGCATTTCCAATGCAAAATAGACGAATCCGCGGCATCTTTCTTCGGACCTACTTCTATCGATAGCTGCGTAATTTATAAATAAAC
This sequence comes from Eufriesea mexicana, assembly GCF_001483705.2. Taxonomy (NCBI): domain Eukaryota; kingdom Metazoa; phylum Arthropoda; class Insecta; order Hymenoptera; family Apidae; genus Eufriesea; species Eufriesea mexicana. The sequence continues at coordinate 152,511 of NW_016909166.1, read as the reverse complement.
AATAATCGTTAACCTTACATGCTTCTGAAGAAAGCTGACACAGTAAATCCCTGAAAACGACCCGCTATAAATACTACGCCATCGGCAACACGAGCTAAACGAATCCATTTTTCTTTCCCCACTAGTCTGCCTACCACGATCCTTCACGAACAAACAATGTTCCTTCGAGTAGCAATTTACAAAATGTTGGTGAAACCAAAGACACCCTGCTATCCAGGCTGAACCCCGGTAAATGCCAGCGCGCGTGTACAAATTGTTGCCGGCCGGCAGAACAAACGACGGTTTAATGCCGATCCTCAATATCAATCCTCGCATCAAAGGAATCCAAAATTACCCTCGCGAAGCGTCTCTTTGCACCAAATATCTCGGACAATAAATCTCCGCTATCCACCCACGTCATCGTACTTTCCTTCAGCGATTACCCGCGAAGCCCCGGCTACGTCGTGACTGATGAATCGAGAATTGACCGCGCCATTTCGCGCATAGCGCACTCGTGGCTTTCCCATGTTCCTGGTCTGGCCTGGTCACTGACGGAATTAGACCCGGCCGCGAGTTTCTCGCCGGACTGTACGCGGGATCATGTTCGCCTATCCGGATTCTCGCGGTGTCTTGTGCGCTGACCGCCGATGAGTGGTACTTGTAACTTTTGCACACTGTTGCAAAAGCCCGCGGCACAGCTGCGCGAGCGCGCGTGTGTGCGTGCGCGTTAAAGGATGAAATGGATAGTTACGCTGATGAAGACTGCCAGCAGACAGGGCTGTACGCGCATCGCTAGCGTCTAGGCCGTCAGACCCGCAGATGGCCTGTCGCCTTTTTGCGCCGACGCCAATGCAACCGCGCTCTATCCGCGTACCTCCTATGCGGTTACTCCAGTTCGTCAACACGCTTTGGCGTTAGCCGCATTGGTAACCAGATGTGTTATATAGACCGGTGTAAGATACATTGTTCGACCACGTGTCAGTCGCAATTCCTGCTTCAGAAGTCGAGGGCGAGGACTTGAGGTCAGGAATGGAAGAAGCACGGGGTGGTGGGTGACGCGTGATTTGTTAGTGATGGGTTGAAGATGGTGATGGGAAGATTCGATTTATTATTCGGATTTAGGTGCTGGAGGAAATTTTAGTACTTTGGGAGAAATTTTAAATTGACTTAGGTACTTACAGTGTAATGTTTCTTGGGATAAATAAGAATGGAGTCAATAAAATTTCCAGAAATTAAATTTTCGTGCAATATTTTATAAAATATTTTTTAACATGATGGTATTTGATTATGGCTGTACGAAAACTCCTATAATTTTTACAAAAATTGTAAGATATTAAAATACACCTACCACGATCGGTTAAAATCCTGCAAATGGAAAAATGAAGAGACAAGAATTTTAAAAGATATGGAATAAGAGAAAATATCGAAAAATTTTCAAGTGACAGGAGCGATAATTCTAACTACAAAATTTCTAATTTCTAATTTCTAAGTTAAATTATATTAAATATATTTGGTTCCCTAATTTTATGGTGATCAAATGTAAGGTTTAAATTTTCACAGAATCCACATTCTCATCAACAGAAAATTCTAAATTACAAGAAATCCCGTTTCGCCACTGAAATATAAAATATAAAATCATAAAACATAGTGTATAGTAGTGCTTCACTAAAAAACACGCGTTTCCTTGATAAATTCCGTGAAACTACCACTTCCAGTCTACTCGTAAATAAATCCAAAAAATTTTCACCGTATTTTAGCAAACTGAATTTCACCGTGTCGATAAAAATAAGACTTTCTGTAACTGAAACCTGTTCTACGCAGATGCCTGCTTACGTAGCCTAATTAATAATATTACCTGCCATTACTGTCATCACTGTAGTCAGTGCCCGGTGTTTATCCACAACCAATGAAAATCGTCAGAGGAAACGAAAAATATCACGACTCGATGTTACCAACGTCTGGGCATGGCGCTAACAACGCGATAATAAAGTGGAATCAAGTTTTAAAGTGCTGAACCAAAGGGAACAAAGCGACGGAAAAATAATCGGAGGGACGCTCGTGGAATGTGAGGCGCCATTCCGCGGCGCATGCGCGTAGAGTTCCAACATGTCCGCCACACCTTGGCCCGGTGCTACCCTTGACATTCGAGTAATTATGTACGCAACGGTAACCGCTGCAATTAATTACAATGAGATTGTATCTCGACGTTACAATGTCCTTGTTGCAAATCAGGCGTATTTACAAATTGTCGCCTATTCTGATCGGTTCTACTAGTCGTTCCTAACCTAAAAGAAGCAGAGGGCACGTGAAGTTTAAACGGGATGATAATAATTGAATGAGAATTAATTTGAAATGAGATGGATGACCATTTCGTAAGTGTTGGTAGAGAATACTTTGGTCCTAATTTTTTGGTAAAAGGTTAATTAGAATTTTTCTATGACGTGACTGTGGGGATCAAGACTATTAAAACAATGGAATATTATATTATATTAGTCTACAGTGTTATTGCTATATATAGTATAAAATTATACAGTTTCAGAGTTATGTGTACCATAATATGTTTGTTATAGCTGTGTACTATAATGGAATTATATAGTTTCTATTAATTTTAATAATATTAATGTTATATTCCTATATTAATTTTTATTTATATACTATTATACTGATAGATATACTACAATATACTAGTTCTATATTAAAACTATACAATATTTAGTTTTATACTACTATATTATTTTAATACAGTAAAATTGCATAGTTACAGAACTATACCATATGTAATATAGTATATATTAACGATATAATAAATAATATACACTATGCTATATTCTATACTACTCTATACTATTTCACAGCATATCATAATATTTTAGAATAGCATAGTAATAATATAGGACTGGTATGAGTATAATATACTGTACTATTTACTATATTCTAATATTTCGTAATATTTTAATCACGTCAAGACCCTAAATAAATATTAAAAGTGCGAAAAAATATTTCATAAGAAACTTCCTTTCGTATGAAGAAAACTTGATAGAATATTCAACCTTCTGGTTAAATTACTGTTTGCAAAAATTTCAATCCTAAGGTGTGTACTTTTTAAACGGTATTATATATATTTATATTATCATGATACATTTTGTCGGCTGTACGCGAAGATCGGGGTCTCTAGGGGTTAAAACCGCAAGCCAAGGATATCTTATTACATACGTTACTGGCCACACGGTTCATCTATACACTTGTGTGTAAAAGTCTGAATATATACCGTCGTTCATGAGTATCCGAAGACTTTGGTCGATTTGCACTAACGGTACGCGAGTAGTACTAAAATGTACGAATTAATGATAAAGTAACGACCGAAGGCAATACCCGCCACCTCCTTACAGGATCAACAGATCGCGAATTTTAATTATTTATCAGAAAATCTAGCAGTACGGTATGCAAGCTAAATACACGTTCCACCGATATTACATACAGGTGATTAAATTAACAGCGATGATTTATATTTCACTGTATTGGTAGAATCTGTGTATGCATTTAACTTGGAGCTAAAAAGTTTACATAATTTAAAATTTTATTGCAATTACGAAGAAATTTGGAATTTTAATTAATACAAAATTTAATTATCAAGTTAGAAACATTTCATTTGTTTAAAAAATTCTTTCCCAAGATATCCATTCATATATTTACGAATGTTGTAGAATGGAAATTAGGTTAATTAAGTTAATTAAGAGGTTAATTAAGAAATCTGATAAAATTCTGTAACTGTAAGTGCTGCATCTGATTTTACATATAACAAATTATTATACCGATAAAATAGTTGCAATTTATTTTATTTGTTACCAAAAAATATACAAGCTTGTAGATGTTTTTGGGCAGGACTGTATAGCATCAGGATGATTTTATGCTTAATATTCGTTCCTTGTGATAATTTTCATTGAGTGAATATGAGATCTATTATTTATTCTGTATCCAGCTGCACACCATCTAGAATACTGCATTTTCAATGTAATATTTCTTTGCCTGTACGAATGTATAATAGTAATAAATGTACACGAGTGTATGAATAAATCAACTTCTTCCTCGAATAAGAAATAAAACATAAGGAATTGAAATCGAACGGATTAACGAATAATAAATGCACGAGTGACGCATAAATGAATAAGAAATTGTAATCGAATAACAACCAATACTGCTCTACATATCCAAGCCACGTGACTGCTAGTAATCGTTTCTTAATGACAAAACTGTTTCCACTTATTCTACTCTCCACTATTATACCTACATATACTGCCAGGTCTTCATGCACACATTCGCAGGTTTAAGAGTGGGAAAAAAGCGAACATTTAAATTAATTCTTAACATTAAACTCATTCAAATCACACAAAAAAGAAGATTAAGGAAAAAGTTGCTCCTGTTAATTTTCTAATTTTTTAAATTTAGATATCACTTGGATATTTCAAAGAAAAAATTTTAATCCGATATAAATGAAAAGAACAACCTCGAAACTTTCAAAAATGATCAATAAATCTACGAGATTAAACAAGAAAAAAAAATTGTTAATTCATTTCACCATAAAATCAATATTTTACTGTCATTAGCATAAATAGACGTTTATGACAATACGAAATTGATTATCTAATAAATTCGAATAAATCAGACTTCGTACTACGAATGCAACATAGGAACCTTGAACTTTCAGAGAAGATAGGAATCGACAGACATCGTCATAAAAATGACTATTATATTTACATGCATTAAAACGGAACAGTTGCTTATCGTTAATTCTAACGGATGACGAATAGCCAAGAACTATAGAAACGAGCAAGAACTTTGAACTTCAAACGACACGTACACTCGGACCTGTGATCTCTGGAAAAATTACCGTGAACTTCTTATTCATCTGGATTCAACCGTCCACGTCTTGTAGTCAACACTGATCATTCACCGGATTTGCAAAATAAAGCCGGCTTCTGGAATAACGCGATGAGTTTGACGGGAACGGCGTGGAACAATGAGGAAACACGGTGCACGAGAGATTCGCGCGAATACGCATGCGCGCGCATCCGCGCAGCGCTGCCTTGCATGCAAAAAGTGACCCGATACTGCGCAGTTACGTAACTCATTTTTTAATAAACGAAGGTACGTCAGTTCTTGACTTTGCGTTAACTTGTGACAATAGCTCGGGGGAATGTACACGTGGCGCGCGATTAAGAACATAACCTTCGAGTTAGCGAGTTAATTCATCGGTGGAGACGCATCAACGATTACCGATGCGACGGCGGGCAACACGTGGACCGCGGTTAAATTTATTTCCGCGATACAGATAGGCCGCCCGGCGTTCGCGTTACGAGCGAACGCCGCTAGAGGCGCGCGCGTCGGAGGAGCGACGGTACTCCGAAACGGCCAGTCATTCGTTATCACGCCGGGTCTTATCTAACGTGTTCCGTGACCCAAGGGGAAATAAACGTCTCGGAAGGAGTTAGAAGAATTTTTAATCCAACGAATTACGTGAGAGAGATGTAAGGAATTCTTTTTAACGTTGCCCCATTTACATATCTATGAAGACACTGTGTTATAATACGTTGTATATCGTGCTTAAAGGTTTGAGATATATATTGGTCTCTTAGGTTATAGGTTAGGTCATAGTTTTTTACGAAGAAATAAATAAAATTATAATTTGTTAATACAGATTAGTATAGTCAAAGAATGAAATAGGGATTCTGCAATTTTTTAATCAATTTTCATTTTTAGTAAACCTATAGGATATTTTCATAGTAGATGACGAGGTGTCTGAAATGATTCGTTTATAGGTTATGTGGAGTATGTTATATTTTATATATATGGAAGTTTTTAATAAAATTCCTAAAAGAATAATTTATATAGAATATAAATAATATTAGTAGATAAAATGTAATACTATATACTAATAATATATACAGTGTAATAAAATACTTGGAATAATGAAGGAAAAATATTTCATATCGTAGAATAATTTACATACAATATACGCAATATAATATACGATAAATAAATATTTATACACATTCTGTATTACCTAACTATAAATCAATTTTATATTTACTATTTTATTCCTGGGTAGAAGTTGCAACGAAAAATTTGCATAAAAAATAAACAGCAATTACATCCAATTCCACGTGACACGTTGTTCTAACTTCGTACACGAAGTGTGTTACAGTGTATCTGTTTGCCTAACGATAGTTCTATTTCTGTGAGACACGATAGAGAAACTGGTTATCCACGTGGCACGAAACGTGTTAATTACATCTCCGATTCAACGATACGAACGAGATCTCTACGAAATGAACGCGAGTTGTCTGCGAAAAGTTGAACAGGATGGAATCTCGGGCCGCAGTATCCTGCAACCTTTCGATACCATCACGTTATGGAAATTTCCAACGAATAATACAATCCGTGAGTTGCCTCGTTCCCGATTCAATTAACCACCGATGCACTTAATTAATTGAACCTAGTCATTAATGCCCCGGCGGGAATTTCATTTTACAATTCCCATAAGAAGATAAAACGATGCGAATCGGTGCATGCAAACGGCGGAATGCAACGTCCAGAAAAAAATACGAACTGGGGTGAATGTTTAATCGATCCATATCGCGCAACGCACGCGGTAACCTTGCACTTGAAGTATCGTGCAAGAAAGCTGAAGCTTTAATAGAAACGTCGTGCACCATCGACAATATCGCGGCTGGAACGTGATATATGACTTTTCACGGACGAATTTAAAAAAAGAAAGGGGGTGGAGGGCTAAAACGACCCTTGAACAACGGCATGCAACACGAAGGTGTTATACTATCGACTTCTTGTTTGCAAAAATATTTTCATCCAAGAGCGAGCAATCTTATTTTCATTTCCATATCCTGGTGACGAATTTAAAAAAAGAAAGGGGGTGGAGGGCTAAAACGACCCTTGAACAACGGCATGCAACATGAAGGTGTTATACTATCGGCTTTTTGTTTGAAAAAATATTTCTATCCAAGAGCGAGTAATTTTATTTTCATTTCCATTTCCTGAAAAGAAAAGATATTGTTAAGTATATAAATGTAAATATTAAATTTATTTCTCTCGAAATTTATGCAAAATAGATACTATCGACTTCTTGTTTGGAAAAATATTTTTATCCAAATTTATGCAAAATAAATACTATCATCGGCTTTTTGTTTGAAAAAATATTTCTATCCAAGAGCGAGTAATTTTATTTTCATTTCCATTTCCTGAAAAGAAAAGATATTGTTAAGTATATAAATGTAAATATTAAATTTATTTTTCTCGAAATTTATGCAAAATTTATACCTAGCCTTTTCCATTATAATAAGGAGTTTAACTTGGGGTGAGTTTTTCATGCTAAACCCCATAAAGATGAATTGCACTCGCGAAATTTGTATAATTTTGTCGTGAGAAAAATTGGTATATGGTGGCTAATTAAAATGAAATAATTTTATAGCGCACAATTTCTCATAATCGAATCGCAGCGCGGGGCAACCACGAAGGGGGTTAATAATTGGAAAATATATATTTCGATTAATTCCTGCTTTAATTTAATAATTAAAAAATCGTCGATTTTTATGAGAAAGGGAGTCATTCCTTTTCTTTTCCTCCGGGGAGAAAATATACGGGAATGTTAAAAATTTATATCGAGATGTTTTCACATAATAATTAAAGGGTTCTAAAATAAGATTCCTTCGTCTTCATTATCATATTGGCAAATTATATTTTATACCGTATGTTTAATTGGTTTATTAACTGGGAATGTGCATTAACTTGCAGAACATTTTTTTCCTTTCATGATCTCTCTTTAGACAAGCCTGGAACGAATAAAACAACGTGGATTAAACAAGTCATAAAGGCAAATTTTGTTGTCACGCAAGAGATAACGGCTAATGTCTTCATAAGTGGACAAGATAATTGCTCGAAAATTGTCGCGTGTTCTCCTCAAATGCCAATAAACGCACGACAAAAGTCCGAAATAATAATTCGCCAATAATAAATACGGCACTGCTAATAACGACATCCGTCGAATCCCGTTTAACGTTCGTACAAAAGGCGCGCTTTAAATGAACGAAGAAATTCAAGCAATTCGAGAACTCACACCTCGATCAGGCACACGTGGCCCCCGTTCATTGTTGCGTAATACGTCATTTGACAAACGAGTGGAAAATCATTATGAAAATATAATTCATCGTAAATCATGTTAAAAGTCACTCGGAACCCTTAATATCTGGCCACCGGTTAGCCTGCAATTACGGCGGTCGCGGAAAATAAACCCGTTAATATCACAACCTCTACAACCTGGCCGATACAAATTGTTTTCATACCACTCCCACTCAGGTGCAGAAGAAAGAAAAATGCGAGGCCATTAAATCCACTCTCCTCGGGCGAAAATAAATGATCGAGATTACAGATTAAACTACTTTGTAATCCGTATTTAAAAAGGGACGAGAAAAATGGAAATCATCAATCTCCGACGCAGGTACACCTCTCCTTGAGGCCATCTCAAGGGCGATAAGTGATCGACCTCTATCGATGGCCGCCGATTATTTCCTCTTTGCCCGGATTTACATGCGGAATATCTCAAGGTACCGTATACACACCGAATGCTTTTAATATTCCCTTTAATCTCCACGTTTAAGTTCGCCGTGCATAGTTCTTTCTTTTTCGCGCCGGCGAAGCCTGTTCCAGCGACGCGTCCGGTCTGCCATTTTAAAAGCCTCCGAGAGACTTTTAGCTTTCACGCCGACCATTTTCACCCGCGGGAATTGATTGTTAATTCCAACGGCGATGTTAATTACCGGGCTTAACGCGAGCCTGGCATTTTTTCGCCGCTTGTCCATCGTCCAATGATTAGGTATCGGAAGCCTGATGAAGAAACGGCGGAATGTGGTCAATTGAAATAGAAGGGAAAATTTACATGGAATGAGAACTGGCGGTGAATCCGATGACGTGATGACGATGAAGGAACGAGGGGAAAGTGGATTGATTGATATTTGTTCGAGATTCGTAGGTGGGTACAGGGGGCAGCGTGAAGCGAGAGTGTGGAACTGTCGGGTTTGTTCTCGTGAGATGGGGAAGAATTATTGAAAATAATTTCGAGGGTTGTTTGTTGGTATTTTCTATAGTTCTTTTTTTAATTTTTATTATTATTATTTTAATTATATTATTAATATTTTATTTTATTTTTATTATTTACTTTTTTACTTTTATCGCTTACCTTTATTATACTATAGATTTTATGAAAATATTGCAAAATTATTCTGCGATACTACAATAAGGAATTTAACGTGGGATAAAAGATGGCACCACTTCGTAAATTAACCATTTTCCAGGATAACTGTTTCTTGCTATTTTCTATAGCTTATGTGGAATATTGCTATAGTCAGTTTGTCAGTCAAAGTAAATGAATTTTGGCCCCATGACGGTTATTTTTCAAATGCTATAGTTTTATGAAAATATTGTAAAATTATTCTGCGATACTACAATAAGGAATTTAACGTGGGATAAAAGATGGCACCACTTTGTAGATTAACCACTTTCCAGGATAACTGTTGCTTGCTATTTTCTATAGTTTATGTGCAATATTGCTATAGTCAGTTTGTCAGTCAAAGTAAATGAATTTTGGCCTAATGACGTTAGTTATTTTCCGAATGCTATAATTTTATGAAAATATTGCAAAATTATTCTGCGCTACCCCAAATAAGGAATTTAACGTGGGATAAAATATGGCACCACTTTGTAGGTTAATCATTCTTCTGTGTAACTGGTATCGTATCATACGCTCGTGTTTTTAAATATAATCTGATTAACTAAAAAATACTAATAATATTAACGCTCCATTAGACTTCTTTATTATTCCGATTGCAATTTAATTATAACCTAGCTCGGTATTACATTAATGTAAACTATACGTCACCTAATACTAACAATATTATGAAATAAACTAATAAATGACAGAAAAGCCAGGAATAAAATAATACTGCTTTTCACACAGTGTTATAATTAATATATAATCGATACAGGCTCCTAATTCTTCATTCGCAATTTATTTATATTGCACTGCTTTTAATAAAAACGCGCGTTAAGTTTTCGCTGGAGAAATCTCGAGTTTTAGACACATGACACGTTGACGTATCAACTAATAATTCACGCTGTATGTAAATCAGAACAAGCAGATAATTCAATTAGAATGATTCATACAAATGACACAGTATAAAAAAAGAAAAAGAAAAAGGTATAGAATTAATTGTCACACTCGATAAGAAATAAGTAAATTCATAATTTATTAATTAACTGCTACGATATAAATAAGGTAGCAATTAATATTAATTATCTTTCATGTTCACTTTCAATATCCATCCGAAGGAATAGAAAATCTCGGAAAATGTATTCTTAAAAAAAAGAGAGAAAAAAGAAAATAAGGAATGAAAGAAATAAAAGAAAAAAGTAAAACACTCGAAGAATGTAACTCTAAACACAGATACGTCGAGATTTGCAGAGATTCTTCGTCGGATAATTTTTACCCCGATCAGATGACATACACGAAGTATGCAAATTACTAACTAGTTCATTTGCAAGAGGAAATCACATCGCGAACTGGAAAATACCCGAGAGAAAAATATAACTTTACATCTTTATGTACTCGAAAGTGCGATACGCGAAACATGCAAATTGACCGCCTTATCATAATAATACTCCAGAATTATAGACAGAGCGCATGGTCTCGCTATGCAACGTAGTATGCGGCCAGAAATGTAACTTGTATTACAATGAAAGATATGAATTTTTATAAACAAACGATATGAAAAACGAAAAGAAAACTCTTTCAGAACACTCTCCGGTCAAATGGCAACTTATGGCCCATATTTCACATACAGCACACATTGACGTGGTATAGAGATGTTATGAAAACAAGAAACGTTAGGAAAGATTTTGCACCTCGAACCCAAGTTTCACGCAAGTATGCCAATCGTTGGAGAATTATATTAAACTTGACGCAGGGAAAATAAATGACACGACAGACATTTACGTTTGGATTTAAATGGACTATTTTACTTACTCGTAAAGACCACTCAATTAAAATATATAATTACATCAAATGCATAAACTATGTAAAAATAAAATAAAATACCTAGATAAAATAATATATGAAATAAAATGAAATATCTAAGATAATATTTAAACGGGGGAACCCCTACTGTATTAATTACGAAATAAACAAAATTTTCAAAGAGTATAAATTTATATTTTATAATATACGAATGAGAATATTATATTATAATATTATTATTATTAATACCATATTAATTATTAACTAATAGTATTATAATATTATTATTACTAATACTATAATATTGCAATATTTTAGTTAAAGACTACGAAACTCCAAGCACCCCTAAAATAATGTAATACCCTAAGAGGGAATATAATAATCTAAGCGAGGGAACCCTTACTGTTAAATTACGAAATAAACCAAATTTTGCAAAGAGTATAAATTTATATTTTATAATATACGAATGAGAATATTATAGTATTATAATATTACAATATTTTAGTTAAAGGCTAAGAAACCCCCAGTATCCCTAAAATAATATAATAACCTAAACGAGGGAACCCCTACTGTTAAATTACGAAATAAACAAAATTTCGAAAGAGCATAAATTTATAATTTATAATATAAGAATGTTATTATAATATAGTATTATAATATTATTATTATTAATATGATAATATTTTAGTTAGAGACTAAAAAACACCAAGCATCCCTAAAATAAACATAAGAACCTAACATAAAAACGCATTTCAGAAAACATAGTTATCGCTTCGAAGTATCTGAACGCGAATAAATTAATTCACTCACTTACACTCGAGAACCAGTCGTGAATCGATTAATGCGTTAAAAAGTGCATTTACAATCGCATTAAAAAAAAAAACGGTATAATTAATACAATTAACCACTGACAAATTAAAACAAACTCCGCCCAGAAGTGCATTACCCAACGCTCTCGAAACGATCCACGGCGTGGAATTGAAACAGGAAACGGATTTTTACAGACCTCATAATCGACGACCATAAACCTAAGCAACCCCCTTACACCTGGATCAATCGTGCAACGTGCCAAAGACATCGCAAGAGCGTTTCTCACGCGAGAGGAAATTTCGGAAGGATCACCTGTTTCGCCGTTTCTAAATGACGATCGATTAACTGCTGGTCTCGCCTCTGGGAATTTGCACATTGCTGCAACCTGTAATTAATTACACCAGGACCGATATGGCGATTAATTAAACCGGGACAACAAGGTATGCGCTGGTCGTCGTGAAATAAAACGTGATGCAATTAACGTCTCTGCGGGGTGCGCGGAGAGACGAAGAGAGAGAAAAGGAAGAAGTGGAGAGACGGAGAGAGAGAGAGAGGGGCAGAAAAAGGAGAGAAAAGACATCTCGATAAATCATAAACAGACACCTGTCGCGTGGTAAACAGGTTTCGGTGCAATGCCCTTTCGAGCCAATGCGAAATTCCAACCGATTTTAATTACGAAATAAACAAAATTTCGAAAGAGCATAAATTTATAATTTATAATATAAGAATGTTATTATAATATAGTATTATAATATTATTATTATTAATATGATAATATTTTAGTTAGAGACTAAAAAACACCAAGCATCCCTAAAATAAACATAAGAACCTAACATAAAAACGCATTTCAGAAAACATAGTTATCGCTTCGAAGTATCTGAACGCGAATAAATTAATTCACTCACTTACACTCGAGAACCAGTCGTGAATCGATTAATGCGTTAAAAAGTGCATTTACAATCGCATTAAAAAAAAAAACGGTATAATTAATACAATTAACCACTGACAAATTAAAACAAACTCCGCCCAGAAGTGCATTACCCAACGCTCTCGAAACGATCCACGGCGTGGAATTGAAACAGGAAACGGATTTTTACAGACCTCATAATCGACGACCATAAACCTAAGCAACCCCCTTACACCTGGATCAATCGTGCAACGTGCCAAAGACATCGCAAGAGCGTTTCTCACGCGAGAGGAAATTTCGGAAGGATCACCTGTTTCGCCGTTTCTAAATGACGATCGATTAACTGCTGGTCTCGCCTCTGGGAATTTGCACATTGCTGCAACCTGTAATTAATTACACCAGGACCGATATGGCGATTAATTAAACCGGGACAACAAGGTATGCGCTGGTCGTCGTGAAATAAAACGTGATGCAATTAACGTCTCTGCGGGGTGCGCGGAGAGACGAAGAGAGAGAAAAGGAAGAAGTGGAGAGACGGAGAGAGAGAGAGAGGGGCAGAAAAAGGAGAGAAAAGACATCTCGATAAATCATAAACAGACACCTGTCGCGTGGTAAACAGGTTTCGGTGCAATGCCCTTTCGAGCCAATGCGAAATTCCAACCGATTTCAGGCCCCGGCCACTGTGCGCGGCGGTCTCTGCGCAGGCGCGACAGAAGGCCGCGAAAAATTCGATTTCTCTTCGCCGAAGGGTCGAAGATCGGGAACGCGAGTGGCTAATCGAATCGGATCGTGTTCGTAATTTTACTCGCGAGACAAGCCCGGTTCGCGCGATCATCGCGGGCCCCAGAAGCACAGCGGAGCGGGGAACAACGGGCCCCGATAATTGCGCGATATACAAACTTCGCGTGCGACAATTTGAAACGGTGTTCGCGCCGCGGGTTCGCCGTGGAAATTTTATCCAACCGATAAGATCGAGGAGACAGGGAGCAACGGTATTCGAAGCCGGAGAGGTTCTCGTCGTTAGGTTGACGGTATAATTGGTATGCCCGGACAGGTGTAGGACTTGCAGTTTACGCGTTAAAGTGCCCTCACCGGGACAACAACCGGTCATTAAGCTAATTCACAGTTTTGTATCCAAGTTTCGTCTCATGAATAAAACGCGGCCACGGTGTGTGAGAATTTCGCCTGTGATTTCTGCCCCGAAAATTCTAGCTGCACACCCTGTGCTGCCTGTCTCCCTTCCGTCCACGGGTACCACGCTTCGCCGTTTCACGTCGCCAGGGCCCCGCGAGTCCCCTCCATCCCTTTTTCTCTCACGGCTTTCTTTTATACCGCTCGATTCTCGTACCGATCACGTTCCTCTGCAGCCCCGTCGTAATTACAGACTCGCGTCTGGTAAATTATGTGCAAAACTTCTGAACCCGGCGGTCAGCGCTCAAAGCAGCTGTAATAAGGGCAACGCTTACCGTGCCGCGAAATCTAGATACGCCGCGTATTCCACGTGTAATGAACGCACGGTCATTACCATGTGTCGCGAGACTGCGCGCCGATTACCCGGACGCCATCTAGATAGAGGCCTGATGCACACTTCGGGCCCTGACTCGCGAGCAGCTCTCCATCTCGACCTGGCCACCATCAAACTCCACCTTATCGCGATTCTCACTGCCACCATGAGTCTTCTGCCCTCTCTGTACCCCTCTTATCTGTGTATATTCTTTCGAGCAGGCACGTATGTGTGCTGCACAAAACGAATCTTATCGCGTTATTAACCTTTTTGCATTTTTATTTATTTTAACCTGATTTCTACTGTCACCGTGTGTATTCGTAGGTGTGTATGGTATAATAACGTGAATCTTATTCGATTAATAATTTTTTAATGTTTTTCAGATATTTTGTTGCCATTCTTACTGTTATTGTGTGCATTCTGAGGAGCTGATACGTGTGTGCATGGTATAAAGTGAGTCTTTGATTCTTAATTTTCTTGTGTTTTTTTAATTATTAAACCTGATTTCTACTGCCACCACGTGTATTCTTAGGTTGGTGTGGGTGTGTATGGTATAAAAGGCGAATTTTATTGGATTATTAATTTTTTGATATTTTTTAAATACTTTGTTACAATTCTTACTGTCATCGTGTATATTATCAGGAGTTTATATTATATATGTGTATATTATAAGGTGAGTTTTCCTGTTCAATTATCAATTTTCTTATATTTTTTAATTATTTTAACCTGATTTCTACTATCACCGTGTGTATTCGTAGGTGTCTATGGTATAATAAGGTGAATCTTATTCGATTATTGATTTTTTGATATTTTTTAAATACTTTGTTACAATTCTTACTGTCATCATGTACATTCTCAAGAGTTAATAATTGTGTGTGATATAAGGTGAGTCTTCTTCTTCAATTTTAAATTTTCTTATATTTAATAATTATTTTAACCTGATTTCTACTGTTATTGTGTGTATTCGTAGGTGTGTATGGTATAATAACGCGAATCTTATTCGATTATTAATTTTTTAACGTTTTTAAAATATTTTATCACGATTCTTACTGTCATCGTGTGCATTCTTAAGTTTGTAAGTGTGTATAATATAAGATGAGTTTTCCTGTTTAATTTTTAATTTCCATATATTTAATAATTATTTTAACCTGATTTCTACTGTCATTGTGTGTATTCGTAGGTGTATATGGTATAATAAGGTGAATCTTATTCGATTGTTAATTTTTTGATATTTTTTAAATACTTTGTTACAATTCTTACTGTCATCGTGTATATTCTCAGGAGTTTATATTATATATGTGTATCGCGAGCAGCTCTCCATCTCGACCTGGCCACCATCAAACTCCACCTTATCGCGATTCTCACTGCCACCATGAGTCTTCTGCCCTCTCTGTACCTTATCTGTGTGTACCATCAAACTCCACCTTATCGCGATTCTCACTGCCACCATGAGTCTTCTGCCCTCTCTGTACCCCTCTTATCTGTGTATATTCTTTCGAGCAGGCACGTATGTGTGCTGCACAAAACGAATCTTATCGCGTTATTAACCTTTTTGCATTTTTATTTATTTTAACCTGATTTCTACTGTCACCGTGTGTATTCGTAGGTGTGTATGGTATAATAACGTGAATCTTATTCGATTAATAATTTTTTAATGTTTTTCAGATATTTTGTTGCCATTCTTACTGTTATTGTGTGCATTCTGAGGAGCTGATACGTGTGTGCATGGTATAAAGTGAGTCTTTGATTCTTAATTTTCTTGTGTTTTTTTAATTATTAAACCTGATTTCTACTGCCACCACGTGTATTCTTAGGTTGGTGTGGGTGTGTATGGTATAAAAGGCGAATTTTATTGGATTATTAATTTTTTGATATTTTTTAAATACTTTGTTACAATTCTTACTGTCATCGTGTATATTATCAGGAGTTTATATTATATATGTGTATATTATAAGGTGAGTTTTCCTGTTCAATTATCAATTTTCTTATATTTTTTAATTATTTTAACCTGATTTCTACTATCACCGTGTGTATTCGTAGGTGTCTATGGTATAATAAGGTGAATCTTATTCGATTATTGATTTTTTGATATTTTTTAAATACTTTGTTACAATTCTTACTGTCATCATGTACATTCTCAAGAGTTAATAATTGTGTGTGATATAAGGTGAGTCTTCTTCTTCAATTTTAAATTTTCTTATATTTAATAATTATTTTAACCTGATTTCTACTGTTATTGTGTGTATTCGTAGGTGTGTATGGTATAATAACGCGAATCTTATTCGATTATTAATTTTTTAACGTTTTTAAAATATTTTATCACGATTCTTACTGTCATCGTGTGCATTCTTAAGTTTGTAAGTGTGTATAATATAAGATGAGTTTTCCTGTTCAATTTTTAATTTCCTTATATTTAATAATTATTTTAACCTGATATCTACTGTTATTGTGTGTATTCGTAGGTGTATATGGTATAATAAGGTGAATCTTATTCGATTGTTAATTTTTTGATATTTTTTAAATACTTTGTTACAATTCTTACTGTCATCGTGTATATTCTCAGGTATTTGTGTGTATGTTATAAGATTAATTTTTCCTCTTCAATTTATAATTTTCATACATTTTTTAATTATTTTAACCCAATTTCTATTGTCACCGTGTATATTCTTGAGACCTGGTACCTATATATGGTACACAAAATAAATCTTCTTATTCGATTATTAAACTATTTTCATTTTTTAATATTTTATTACGATTTTTGCTACCACCGTGTGTATTCTTAGTATATATAAGGCGAATCTCATCCGATTATTAATATTTTTATCTTCCTGTATTATTTTATCCTGATTCTTACTGCCAGCTTGCCTCAGTGTATACCTGTGTGTATTCCTGTAAGTTGTTACGTATGTACATTTTACTTTATTTTATTTTCTCCGTTTCTTTGAGATTGTCTTTCGATTCGATTCGATGTAATAACGCGTTATCCGGGATCGGTTTGGTGTTCCTTTTGCGTCTTCCGAAGGTATTTGGACGATATCGCCGGACACATCGTCGATCAAGAAGTTAGAGTGGAAGTTCAATCCGGTTGGAGCAACTGGTGTGTGGCACCGGATTGTAACTCTTGGGACGTTCGTAATCACCGAACTGTAATTATCGGTTATCAGAGCATCGATTTGAATAGTGATATATCTCGGCGATCTTGGTACGTTGTCTCGTAATTGGTTTCAGGTAATTGGTATTCGTGATTTCTGGAAGCTACCGATGTCTAGCAGTGAATATTCATGGATTCCTTTAGCAATGTCGAGGGTTTCGGTTATGAATATCATATGGAACGGTCGGGTTCTGAGAATTAGAGGGATGGAGAATGGCTTGAATGATAATTTGTACCGATAAGGATCAATTTGAGAAATTTTCCTACGTGCACTGTGTACGTGTTATGTCATTAAAAGTCTCTTTCTTCTTTTTCATTCACCGCGAGGGGCGGGTATGTACGATTTCGGGGTTCGGGTAATCGCTTCCTGGAAGTCTACGTGTAACATTTTGTGCAATGCGCAATCATTCTTCTTCTTTCGTTTGCATGCATGTATGTACGTAAGTGTTTTTGTAGAGTCATTGATTGTTATTCAATTTCCGTGTACGAAATTTTCCCGTTTCGGCAAAGTCTGGTTTGTGATGCGTGATACGAAAGATTTAGGGTGGTTTAATTTAATTTTGTAATTAATCAATTTTACGTATGGCGTTTGGTGAAAGAAATAGTTTGTTTCAATGTTAGTGAGTAATTAGAATAGTATCGCTATGATTGAATTAATTCGATGTTGTAAATAAATAATGTAAATACTTTGATATTTGAAAATAAAATTAAAAGAAACTGAATTAAGCTGTCACAAGTTATATACTCTCGACTTGCATCTCTACAATCACGATCAACTTCCAATCTGCTTATACCGTTAAAAACAAAAAGCCATCGCGGAACATTCACGAAGCATCTCTGAAGCCACTCGAGGCGAATATTCGGGGCATGCATGAATGGAACCTTCTCGAAGGTCGCAGCTGCGAACCATCCTTCATTCACCAATTTTTCCGAAATTTATCAAAGTTTTATTTATAATAAAAGTGCCAAGCTTCGAATTTTTTAAATTTTGTATCACAATAAAGCAGTAAATCTTCGAATGTTTCAAATTTTGAATTACAATAAAGCTACGAAGCCTCGAATTTTAAAAATTTTAGGATACAATCAAGCTGCGAAGCTTCGAATTTTGAAAATTCTAAATTACAATAAAGCTGAAAAGTTTCGAATATTTTAAATTTTAGGCTACAATGAAGCTTCGAAGCCTCGAATTTTACAAACTTGCAATGTTTTAAATTATAAACTACAATAAAGCTGTGAAATTTCAAATTCTAAAATTTTTGTATTACAACAAAGCTATTACAGCAAAGCTTCCATTAAAAAAAATTTTGATTACAGTAAAGCTAAGAGGCTTCGAATCTTTCAAATTTTAAATTGCAATAAAGCTGCAAAGTTTCGAGGTATAAAAATTTAGATTACAATAAAGCTGCGAAGCTTCGGGTTTTAAAAATTTTTTATTACAATAAAGCTGCAAAATTCCGAATTTTTTTAATTATAAATTATAATAAATCTACGAAGCTTCCAATTTTTTAAATTTTGGATTGCAATAAAGATGTAAAGCTTCGAAACTTCAAATATATCACAAAATTTCGACATTTTGCAAAACCTATTCCTATCAAAACCTCTTCTCTACCAAACCTACTACGACAAAAGTTTTTAACTCCTAACTCTATCAATAATTAACAAAGCTTCGCACACTTCATCAATATCCAATTTTCCTCCAAATCCACCTAAAACGCAAGTAACAAAACAAAAGTGCAGTTTGAAAATAAAACAATATTATAACACATCTAAAACGTTAAAAATGAAAAAAAGATCTTCATCGACTAATTTCATTATAATCGAGAAGCATCGAAATTTAATGCAATTTCCTCAACGATCCTTCAGCTAAAAAGGTTAGTCACTGAAGGAAACAAAAAACAGGAGAGAACTAAAATACCCAGGTTTTATATATCAATGTCTACAATGAGCATCAATGAGAATGATCTTAAACAGACAAGAGGCATTATCGTTGATGCGCTTGTTCACACTTAAGAAACGCCATCAGTCATGATCATCTGGAGAGCGAGGCCTTTACAGTAGCGACGTGTTATTAATCTTTCTTATCCTGTGTTAATATTAGTAAAGGTCTACACACACATCTGCCCCTCTATGCAGGCGTGTAGTATATTATACATGAAACCGACGTTTAACTTGGAGGATCATCACGTGTAGGTACCTCTTATTGACTATAATTATTGACCTCAAAATTCCGCGACTCCTTTTTCTTCTCCGTGCAAGTAACAAGTGTTTAAACTTAAATATGAATCTTGTCCGAAATTTTAACGCGAATTTCCGATTTTCACGATGCAACTGCGAGCAAAAGTTTAACCGGTTAACCCTCTGCACTCTAGGTCACCATTTGATAAAATTTCGAGGCTCGATATTAATTAATATATCAAATTTAAAATAATGTAACAGTGTGCGAAGTATCGAAATTGAATAATTCTACGTGTTAATTATTATACGATTTCTTATTTACTACTCAAAAAATATCATGAACCCTATGGAAGAAAATTTTTCAACTCGTACCCCTCTTTAGCCAAAAAATCGTCGAGCGCAAAAGGTTAACTGTGTCTGACGAGTATACTCGTCACGGAGAATTTGCAGGATTTTGTCACGACGAGTATATTCGTCACGCAAAATTTGCAGGATTTTGTGTCACGACGATTATACTCGTCACGGAGAATTTGCAGGATTTTGTGTCACGACGAGTATACTCGTCACACAGAATTTGCAGGATTTTGTGTCATGACGAGTATACTCGTCACGGAGAATTTGCAGAATTTTGTGTCACGACGAGTATACTCGTCACGGAGAATTTGCAGAATTTTGTGTCACGACGAGTATACTCGTCACGGAGAATTTGCAGAATTTTGTGTCACGACGAGTATACTCGTCACGGAGAATTTGCAGAATTTTGTGTCACGACGAGTATACTCGTCACGGAGAATTTGCAGAATTTTGTGTCACGACGAGTATACTCGTCATGCGTAAATAGTACTGACCATTGGCTATTTAAATTGTAATTCTTGTGAAAAACAAAACATATTCTCAAATTTCAAGACGTTTAGAATATTTTGAGGCCAGGTTGGATTATACCAAACAAATAGAAAATATGAGAAATTTCACAAAAATCCAGCGAAATATAATTAAGGCAGCGAACGAATTTAATTTAATTCGAAAATTCGAAGCGAGGTGAAATATATAAAAATCTTATAAAGATATTTATATACCAGCTTGATATGTAATTCATCAAAAATTTATGTATTATTGTAATTTATATAATTACAGGATTCATAAGTATCATACGTATGAATTTATGAAAGTTTAGATATAAATATATACGTGTATTTATTTATAAATTATTGATCGTAATATAATAACACTAAAAATTTTATGAGCTGTAATGCGATACAAGTCAGATGTCTGCATCGCGTTACAAAACATTAGATTTTTAATAACGGGCTGAGACGTACAGAATAACGATGCACGATGAAAGAGGTTTTCTTTTCCCGATCAAAATTAGTTACAATTACTGTTCAAAATTCACTATGGTTTATATTTATCTTATCCCTCTTTATTGCCTCTTGTTAAGTATGTAATTGCTGTATGGTTATATTTAGTACTATCTGAAATAGAATACAATTATGTCTATAACATAATTATCTATAACAGATAATTACAGTCTGTAGGGTAATTATCTAACATGTGGTATATTTTAGATCACTATCGCAACGTCCGCTTTCGTGCATCGAATTACTAAAATGTATAAATTAATGACAAATTAATGACTAAAAGCAACGTTTACCATTTTTCATGGGATAATCCGATTACAAATTTAAATTGTTTATCCAGAAAATGGCGTGCAACGTTACATTAAAATTAACCGCGTTCCTGAATTAATCGCAATGGCTTTCTTTGAATTTTATACTAATCTCTCATAACCGAATGATAGCTCTTAAACTGCATACATTATCTCGATTATTGCAAACGAATTTATAAGAAAACCACGATCACACTATTTATAACGTAATTTTTCGAATATGTAAATAATTCCACGTTAGGCTTGATATTCACGGATGAGAAATTTTTGTTGCTGCATATTAGTTGTTTAAAATAAATTTCGCGATATTCTGCCGCGAGTAGAGGCAAGGATAAAAAGAGATAAAGCAGTTGCAGATCGTTTTATCTACAATTCTAATTAAATTGCTTTCTGTTGGAGGTAAGCGAGTCTTCAGATACTTTTGAGCGATACTGTACAGTAACACGCAAAAGTATTCATTGGACCCGAAACTCTGTTCTATTCAACGATGATGAAACGAAGCTTTATCGAAACAGAAACCATACTTGAGTTTATCAGAAATACTCGGTAACCATCTCTCCTAATAAATCTGCATTTTATATATTTTATGTAAAATTTATTTTATATATATCTCACAACACGATTATTAACATACAATGTAATAATTAGTATATAACTAATATTACAGTTATTATAACTAATTATTAGTACCTGATTATAAATGATCAATATATTAACCATTTCTCTTCCATGAATTAATTACGAATAATCTTAATAGAAAACGCAGTTAAGATACATACGAAAGCTACATTAAATATTTACAAAAGTATGTTGCTCTGCAATTATTAAAATAATTACTCACGCTTATGTCAGTTCCTGTTAGTTTTCTTAAACGAATCTCCACTTACAATATCTCATCTGTCTAGACTTCCCACTGGATTCAATAAAAAACAGCGTTCTGAGAAAATAAAGCATCCAGATAAAGATTTCATACCACGTCGCCATTTACCTTCGTCGTAAACATGATAAATCGTTTCGAAATCGATAAATAAATTCTACAATCACCGGAGTATAAAACAAATTTCATTACGTGCCTCATTTTCTTCGCATACTTCATATACCTCTGTACTCTACACGAGCGAAACATCGCGGGTGAATTTCTCGCCGGGAGTAAAAGAACGAGGAAAGAGGAGAAATAATAAAAGAACGTCGTAAGCAATTATTTCGACAGATACAAATGTTCATGCAAACAGTCATATACCGTGTCGATGCTTTTGTCAGCCACTATACGCGTGTATTTTTCTCCGTATGCACTTATACAGCGATCAGCAGGCCAAGAAAGCTAAATGCAGGCACTGGCTCGTTCCTCGGAAAATAATTACACCGGGGATCCAAGTGCAACCAATTTGACAACGCGACCCTGGCGCATTCATCACGGGCTCGGAAGCATACAGGTGCAGGAAGCATACCGCGAAGGATAAAACGACAAGAAGAAGATAGAGGATCGCTACCAGAGCGAGGCCACATGCGTGTTTCTCAGGATCGACACGCACGGAACCAGCGTAGCCTGACACTCGTTACAATGTAGCCAACTCGCCACTGAGAGCCTCAGACCATTAATCTCCCGTCTGTATTCGGTTCCTCAAACCTTGTGATCAGTCACGATCTCCGCCGAGCTTGCCAATCACGCGCTTCACAATGAAAAAGATAATCGTATAGATTATCCTCCGATGGAACTCCACTTACCCGGCCACGTCAGGGGCCAAATACGGTTCATAAAGTTGGGAGCCCTTCTTCGCCGTGCTTCTCTGTAATTTCAACCTCGAATAGTAGAAATTCGCGTCCGGATAAGTGGATTCTATCGATAGGAGCGTGGTTAATCGAGCGGTTAACATTTCGTTCCGATAAAGCAAGCTTCGCCCCGTTCGCAGTTCGTTCCGACCACCGCGAGACGCCATTACGCTGGTGCGAGGGCGCCACCTGATTTCTTGCCGCGCGAGAACCGAGAGGCGCGACACGGCGAATCCAGTCGACGATAACGTTCGAACGGAGACAAAATCTGCAGGTGCCGCGGCACGTCTTCATCGAGATAATTGGTAGATCGGTAAAACAGGCGACATTATCGTTGGACAAGATACAGTAGGCTCGTCGACGCCATGTTAATTCCACCGCTTCCAATTTCTCCAGCGTGTGCCTGTCAGCCTCGAGCATCCGTTTCGTCGTGTCAGACGCGGGACAGAGGACGCAGATTTTTATCGAGCAGTCCGGGCTTAATTGGAATTACGATTATTGGCGACCGTAAGATCATCTCGATATCGCGAGGAGTTCCACGGATACGTTTGTGATCGCTGAAAAAGATTACCCTCGAACTTTTCAATTTTTCCAGCCTGGTTAATAAATGACGGATTCGGTACCCGTGTCTCGCCGAGGAGAATTAAGTTTGGAATAAAAAATGAAATTAAACCGGGAGCTAGAAAAATTGCCCTGAGCTATATAAATAATTCCGGCCCGAGACCGTTACGGACAACAAGTCCGACCTGTTTCATTTCGCGGAACACGAAAGGGGTTGCGCGTCAAGTGGTGCCTTCTTGCTGGAAATAAATAAACCTTTGGCCGAGGATGATTAAAACGTTTAAATTATTATTAAAAATCGCGCTACATCGACGCGTCTATAATTTATACGAAGATTCATGGAAAGAAATATGTATATGCTTCCAATTATCCGGCAGGGAGCGTGACATTATTTAAATGGCTGATTCTTCATCATTTCGAGCAGCATGAAAGAAACGCACGCGTGTTGCTCGTGCACGATTAATAACACCGGCAACTTTGTACTGTTCTTTTAGGGTCATTAAACACGACCTGGCCTTACTTTATTTCCATTGATATATGGAGTCGACTAAGATTTCTAATGGGCGAGCGCGCGCCGGTGAAACGGAGCGGATCGTTGCCTGGTTTCCGTGAAAGTAGGTAAGGTAAATTAAACGTGTAATTAAAGCAATTATGCAAAGTAGCATAAGCGCACCGTTAATATTCGCGCTACTATGATACAATGATCGATGCCTCGCAATCGTTGCTGAATATGTAAAAGAGAGGGGAACGTGTATGGTGGCGTCCATCATAGCTCGTTTTTCAAATTCGACAAGGTACGATCTCGCGAATATATCAGATGGATATGGAGAAATTGGAATTTGAATAAAAATTAAGAATTATAATTAATCCCAAGTGGCGAGTCATTTTAATCAATTGGATATTTTTGGTCAGCGAACTTCGTGACGAGGTCAGGTGTCAAATGTTTTCCATTTCTGTTCAGGCTACGTACAATATGTACAAATGAGAATTATTTTAGCGGCATGATGAAGACAAATTGGTATTTATAGTCGAATATGTGTCTAAATAAAAGCCGATGTTGACTTTGTTGAAAGCAGCTGTGTATTTTCAGTAATTGTGAAAATAAAATACCCGGACAAGTTATTATGGTTCGTTTCATAGTCGTAGTGTTAAATGCTATACTTTTCCTGCGTTTAATAATCGTTCTTGATTATGCGAGGTACACGAGTATACCGTATGCACGAGGGAATCTGAACTTAATGACGATATACTACTTAACGTATGAAAATAAAATAGGAAATTATTTTAGTTGACAGAGAAGTAATCAAATAATTCACGAAATTCCTGCGGAAAGATTATTCTGTACTATTTAACCTACGAAAATAAAATAGGAAATTATTTTAGTAGACAGTGGAATAATTAAATAATTTACGAAATTCCTAGGAAAAAATTATTCTGTACTACTTAACCTACGAAAATAAAATAGGAAATTATTTTAATCGACAGTAGAATAATTAAATAACTCACGATATACCTGAGAAAAATTATTTTGTACTATTTACTCCACGAAAATAAAATAGGAAATTATTTTAGTCGACAGTGGAATAATTAAATAATTTACGAAATTCCTAGGAAAAAGTTATTCTGTACTACTTAACCTACTAAAATAAAATAAGAAATTATTTCAGTCGACAGTGGAATAATTAAATAATTTACGAAATTCCTAGGAAAAAGTTATTCTGTACTACTTAACCTACTAAAATAAAATAAGAAATTATTTCAGTCGACAGTGGAATAATTAAATACTTCGCGAAATACCTGGAAAAAAAATTATTCTCTTCTCGTATAATTTTCATCAGTGTACATATGATCATCATTTACGATTTAATTCGAATTTTCTTCTGACATATTAATTATCACGTTACAATAACGATAATATCCACGCTTCATAGAGCAACAGTGGCAACCCATGGTCGAAAGGCATAAATCAACGACAGATTAATTAACCTAATGTATCAATCCCCTGATACAAAGTAACGCTTGTCATCTGAAATAAATAGTATCAAAACTTGAAACTGAATCGAAATCGTAGTGCTAAGTGAAACCTTCCGTTTATTTAATTTTCTGAGAGATTAATTAACCATACCGGAATAAATTATCCCGTGTTTATGAAAAATTACGCAACACGCTCGCACTATATTTTACCACATTTCCACCGCTGTCCATCGAGACCCGTGCTTACTCCCGATCGGAACAGCCACGACCAAGATCGTGTCTGCCTTTAAAATTGATTAATGAATGGTGAAATGCTAACCTGTCACGTCCACCTTGTACCCTCCTGATTTAGATAAGGATCTACGAATTTGTTCTGTGACTTAATACACGACCAAGTCATAAGCGACCATGCGACCCAAGTCTCAGATACGTTATGTATCCAGCAAATGAACTCTTAACATACCACTCTCAGAAAGTGTTTCAACGTAACCACTTCCGTTCCACAGAAATCATTAAGAGCTAGCAACGTGCTATTAGCTGTACGCAAAAATAATAGCTGTTACGTCGGTGTTGGTAGTCAAGAGCTGATAGGAACACAGGGAAAACTAGCCTGCAGATTGGACCGATTTTCAACGGCAGAAGAAAGGGTAAACGGGTGCAAGAAACGCGAAGAAATCCAAGAAGGACGATGATGGATGCCTATTGCCAGACGATTAAGACGTCCGTCGTTACCAAGGAAATATAACACAATGTTTCTTGCGAGTAGTTGTAACTAACGGGACAGGGATATGTTATGGGAATTCGAACAGAAAAATCACCATAGTGTAAATTCTAGGTGCCCT
The DNA here is from genome assembly GCF_001483705.2 of Eufriesea mexicana. NCBI lineage: Eukaryota > Metazoa > Arthropoda > Insecta > Hymenoptera > Apidae > Eufriesea > Eufriesea mexicana. The sequence continues at coordinate 126,092 of NW_016909166.1, read as the reverse complement.
GGAACGGTAAGTAGGTACCCTGTGAGGCCTTCAGGTGGATACTAAGTACGGAGGCTAGGTGTGTGCAAAAAAGCATTCTCTATTACGTTATTTTCCAAGAAGGTTAGAATAAGTGCTACAGAGTAGCACTTGCACCAATCATACTCGATTCGACGATTAAAAAATCTCGTCATGCATGTTTTGCTCCGAGCTATCGAGTCCTGTGCTACAAACGTGTCACAAATTTGACAATTTAATTGCAACGGAGCTACAAATGCGACGTGATAGTTCGATTCTTCGCTACGTCGCTTGGAATAATTTTGTTTTAGCGTAATATACGGTGGTTAAGGTGAAAAATTGAAAATGCTGTGGAAAAAACGCGTATCTTTGAGCAGGAAAATGGTGGTCATTCGAGGAATGCTTTTCACGCGGAATATTGGACAAAATTTCGAAATGGAATAATAAAAAATTAAAATAGCACATCTCAGCAAAAATTATTTTAGTTCTGTATCATGCAGTCATCTAATGGCTACCTTGTGTAAACGTAGTTAACCCTTTACACTCTCGGTCGCCATTAAATCAGATTCTAAAGATGGATGTTAATTAATATATCAAATTTACAATTACCCAATATCGAAGTAAAATAATTATGATTAACTTGAACTTCTTATTTATCGTTTTGAAAATATCATCGACTTTATGGCAGAAAGTCTTCGAATTACTATGTTTCTGTAACGAAAAGATCGCCGAGAGCAAAGGGTTAAACAAGGAATATATAAAATAATATTGAAGACAATAAAACCTGTTTTCCATCTTCACGCTACTGCGTCAAGTGCCAACATCCCTTAACCATCGAACATATTTTATTTTACTGTAAGGAATACGAGGCTTCACGAACCCAGGCAAAGGTTGCTAACTCAATAAAAGAAATCTTCAACAACACTGAAAACGCCAATAACACCCCCAGATTCATCCCACGTAGCAAGCAATTATATGAATACATTTAGTACCTACCCTAACAGTTCATGTCGCTAATGACCTTGTTGTCGATGCGACGTTAAGCCCTCAATTAAAAAAAAAAACCTGTTTTCGGCATCCTACAATACATTGTGCGAGGAAACACGAATACTTATTCCACTGTAAGTCGGTAACGTCCTGTGTTTATTTATCGACTAAGGATGTATGCCAATATGAGTGTGTGTATGTGAGGATGAGCGTGAACGCGCGGTGCGAGCTGTTATGGTTTTAGTTCTCAATAACATCTGATAGAACAAACATCGTGTGTACCGAATATCAAGTAAAACTGTTGTGGTAAATAAGTAAAACCTATCTAAAATCCTATCACATGTCTTTCGTTGAAAGATAACGATATTATTGACCCGTTCTACTCACAGTATTAGCTCTTTCGTCGAATTTGATAAAAATAATTACGCCCGTACCCCATGCTGTCCTTAACATGGGATATTTCGTTCGAGTGATAGGATAAACTCTAACGAATATCATTAAATTACTTCAGCGAACGGTGGCTTCCCCAACAAATCAAATTAAACTACTCCCTCCTATCAGCGAGTGACATCAACCCCGGCAGATCACCTCTAGCGATTCTCGCACTCGACACGCGCTGAATCAGACGAAACTATTACATCGTTCCTCGCACACAGTGCAGTATATTCTCACGATAAATTCTCCGAGTAACAAATGCCCGTAATTCCTAACCAATTACGAGCTTCTCTGAAACAAGCCGCATCGACCATCCGTCTTGCTCGAACGCCGTTGCTCTGGCCTCTCGTCGCCGAAGTCTCCAATCCAATATCCAGCCTGTCGCGTTCTCGCGTCAGGACGAGAGCAATGAACAAAACCTCGGGAACGTTTCCGCCGGAGCGACGACGACTCTGACAAGCGCCACTTTTCTCTCCTCCCCTGGCCCCAACAGCCGAAGCATTAGTCGCGGTAATGTCCAAGGATAATTAAGGTATAACTTGTGTGCACCGACGTTACACGCTCGTTATTATGTGCTCGAGGCTGGCCGCGAAATGGTGTTCTTGCCGGCAACGCATTTTTCTTTTTACCTGGCATCATTAATCTCGGCCCCAAGTGGATAGGTGCAGACGTACCCCGTTCAGTCGACGTCGTTCTGGACTGCACACGAGCCACGCGTTCCACGCAAACGCGCGAGCAAGAAGCCGACTCGCGATTTCGTAGGTGACGCCATGGACTTGGGGAATATACGGTGTCAAAAGGGACACGCGATGCCCGCCGCTCTTCTACCACGAGTGGAAAACTGAGAGCCTGGAACCGGTCGTGGTAGGCTAGGTGAGAGGGGTAGCGGCATGTGTGTCGCGAATATTTTGGTCTCTGTTTGAGGTTCGAGGTTGGAGATTGGAGTTTGGAAGTATCGTAGTGTGGATAGGAATGAATGGATTGTGTTCTGAATATTTTAGAGTCTATTGGAGGTTAGAATTCGGAAGTTTCATGGTATTGACAGTGATTGCGAGAGTATGTTGCGGAAATATTTTGGGGGCTGCTGGAGATTGGGGTTTGAAAGCACCCAGGTGTGGGTAGCAATTAATAGAGTATGATCTTAATATTTTGGAGTTTGTTGGAGGTTAGAATTCGGAAGTTTCATGGTATTGACAGTGATTACGCGAGTATGTTGCGGAAATATTTTGGGGGCTGCTGGAGATTGGAGTTTGAAAGCATCCAGGTGTGAGTAGCAATTAATAGAATGTGTTCTGAATATTTTGGAGTCTGTTAGAGGTTAGAGTTCGGAGGCGCCGTGGTAATGACAGTAATTGCGCGACTATATTGCGAAAATAATACTTGGGGGGCTGTTGGAGGTTGGAGTTTGAAAACACCCAGGTGTGGATAGTAATTGATAGAGTATCTGGATGTTGAACTATACTGAATATTTTAGAGTTTGTTGGAGGTTAGAATTTGCAAGCACCGTGGCATGGACTGTAATTGCACGAGTATGTTGCGAAAATAATATTTGGGGGGCTGTTGGAGGTTGCAGTTTGAAAGCATCGAGATGTGCATATCGATTAATAGAATGTGTTCTAAATATTTTAGAGTCTGTTGGAGGTTAGAGTTAGGAAGCACCGTGGTATTGACAGTAATTGCGCGACTATATTGCGAAAATAATACTTGGGGGGCTGTTGAAGGTTGGAGTTTAGAAGTACCACTGTATGGATAGTAATTATACGAGTATTATAAAAATATTTTGGGGCCTATTGGAGGTTAGAGTTCGGAAGCATCGTGGTATCGACTGTAATTGCGTGAATATGTTGTGAAAATCATATTTGGGGGGTTGTTGGCGGTTGAAATTTGGAAACACTGTGCTGTTAACTGTAACTGTGCAAATATAATGTTATACATGAATATGGCTATCCGACAAAATTTGCTGTTGATACGTTGTTACCTGAGACTTGAAGTGTATTTGTAGGAAACTGCGTAGTTGCTATCTCCAATACCAATGTTTGAAACTGGCTTCGTATTGTGCAACTTCTAATCTTGTAGGTGTAATCGTTAAGTATAATAAGGAGAGTGTCCAAAGCTCTATTTCAATCACACTACTATGAAAATATAATAAATTAATCACACTTGGAATTTCTCCAAAATCTAACTTTCTTTGACTTTGGCCAGATTTGGATCCAACCATAGGCCAAACTTCAAGGTACCAGTGTATTTAGGATTTCTAGGGTATTGCGAAGACTAAATAAAAGACACTGCTGTTAAAGGTAATTTCGCGAAAATAGCCAACATCGAATGCACTATATCACTTTGTCTATCCTTAAAAATGTTGTATTTACATAGACTAGATATTAATATGCGCACGTGGAATTTATATTATGAAGATATTCAGGAATTCGTTAGTAGTTGGATTTTTCAAGCACCGCTCGATTGACCGGTTTAAATGGCAGATTAACCCTTCCCTTGTTGAAGCTGATTTGATTAAGGTAGTTACTCAACATCGAATGTAAACTGTATAAATATAAAACGATATTACAGATGACTACATATAATTTGCATAAAATTTCAGGATAATGTATAATATACTAGAATAACACGATTAGAAATGGAGCTATTTAAATATGCTAGTTTCACGTTAGTTTATTAGCATTCTTTTTCACATTTTTTTGATTTTTCATCCTATTTAACATTCTTTCGTGTATTATTGTAATAATTTAGAGTGAATCACCTATGGCCATTATGTCAGACGATAATGAGCAGTGCTTATTGATTTAGAACAATTCGAAAAATTATAAAGAAATAAATAACAATAAAGTTTAACAAAATTGCAGGTCACGTGTCCCGATTGAAGCAGCATAATATGGTGGCTAACTCAGTCATAGGAAAAGAATTGAAGAACCTCGAAGGAAAATTATTAGGAATGTATTTTGCATAGGAAATAAAATCTATGTACGACAGGAGATGTATTCCTTTTTACAATATAAAATTGTGGCCATATTTTATTTTCTTAATTCTACGGTTGGAATATTCATTTGCAAAGAGCAATAGTAAGTGCCATGTTGGAAAAAGAGTAGCTAATGATAGGGATTTTATGGGAATGAAAGAGCTCATAAAGTATGATCGTTCCTTGTTAGTAAATTCTAGGTTCCCCTTGAAGGGGATAATGGATAATCCAGATATGGCTAATCGGGGTCCTACTGTGTAAGTAAAAGGAAGAAGGAAGTATTTATTATTTAATATTTCATCGTACAACATGGTTTCTGCCACATAAAAATAGTTAATGGTACCTGTACAGGTACCCTTTTCTTCTGCGTGGGTCTACTTAATGACCCGTAAGAAAAAGAACCTAACACCTGGGTATTTCATATTGTCGTGATTAGGGGCAAGTTGCAACCTAATTTTTAGATTCTGCAAACTCTCGAATCTCGAAATCAATTTAATTTAACTATTTGAACATTTCGTATATTTTATTCCCTAATAATACAATTTATACACCCTAAAATTAATGGAGCATTTAAAATCTAATCAAATAAAATTTTAATACAATTATTAAACCTGACTCTTATTCAGACGAAACAGTAATCACACATAGTACTTACATACATACAAACATCTAGTAAAATTAATCTACCATCTAATCTACTAAAATTCTAAAATAAATAAATAAATAAATAACATTGCCTTTCATCCAGATACAATTCTAATTATACATATTAACCCTGACCCTTATTCAGACGAAACTGTCATCATACATAGTACCTATATACATACTTACATCTGGTAAAATTAATCTACCATCTAATCTACTAAAATTCTAAAATAAATAAATAAATAAATAACATTACCTTTCATCCAGATACAACTCTGATTATACATATTAACCCTGACCCTTATTCAAACAAAACTGTCATCATAGATAATACCTATATACATACTTACATCTAGTAAAATTAATCTACCATTTAATCTATTAAAATTCTAAACTAAACAAATAAATAAATAAATAACATTGCCTTTCATCCAGATACAAATCTAATTATACATATTAACCCTGACTCTTATTCAGACGAAACTGTCATCATACATAATACCTATATACATACATCTAGTAAAATTAATCTACCATCTAATCTACTAAAATTCTAAAATAAATAAATAACAATGCCTTTCATTCAGATACAATTCTAATTATACATATTAACCCTGTCTCTTATTCAGACGAAACTGTCATACATAATACCTATATACATACTTACATCTAGTAAAATTAATCTACCATTTAATCTACTAAAATTCTAAAATAAATAAATAAATAAATAACATTGCCTTTCATTCAGATACAATTCCAATTATACATATTAACCCTGATCCTTATTCAAACAAATCTGTCATCATACATAATACCTATTTACATACTTACATCTAGTAAAATTAATCTACCATCTAATCTACTAAAATTCTAAAATAAATAAATAAATAAATAACATTACCTTTCATCCAGATACAACTCTGATTATACAAAGTACTGTACCAAAATACACAAATATAGAAAAATTAATTCAGCGTCTAGTACCCAATCTAGTAAAATTCTAGTAAACTGAGCAACACTGAAATGTATCAACAAACAACTATATACACGTGCACATATATCCAACAGAAATAATCCTGCGTCTATTACCTAATCTACCCAAATTCGAGTAAAATTAATAATCCCGGCTCCTATTCACGAGAAAAACCGCAATTACATACAGCAGCTACACACGCAGGTATACCGCCAATACGAATTCCCAGCTCGCGCATAACTCCAGCTACCGATCACCGCGTCGACGTCTAACAACAAAATCGCGTGTCGATCAACGACGAAGAAAAAACCGCACGTTGGCTCGCTATGCGATCGCGATTGAAAGCGGTGAAACGGTTCGAGAGAGGCTGGAACACAGTGTTAGCAACAGTGTATCCACTGGGAGCAACTTGTAACCGTAAATCGTCTACCTGTTCGCCGGGGAGACCAGCCGGAATGCGACTTTCCACATGGACTTAAAAGTATCCAACTGGACGAACAGGCTCTCGGGTTCCCCGCGAGCGCGTTTATCCTGAAACGGTGTTGGCACGCGTGAAACACGACGTCTTCGCCGTAATTGCTATCCCCTCGGACCGCGGGCCGAGCTAATAGCCCTACACCGACGATCTATCCCCGACTACCATAGCGAGCAGTTCATTTTTCTTCCCACTAAGGCGAGCCTAACTTGCGCCAGCTTTTATGCGCTCGCTCCTCACGATCTATCTTTCAGCGATCCTCGCCAGGACCCGCGCGAGACGCTACGTGTAGCTCGGGGCTGGAATAATTAATGGCACCTGAGGATACGATAGAGATAAGGTGTTCCGTTTTAGGCCGATTTTTAACCATCGTTTATCGGGTTTATGCTTTGATCGCCTTCAGATCTCGGAATTCTATTTGGTTCGCGTATTCGCGTAGATAGGTGGGATCCTTGTATGTGTGTGTGTGTATGTTGATTTTGGAGAATGAGGCTGAGGCTGGTGTTCAACAGTGTAGGTACTTAACTTGTTATGATAATTGAACGTGTTATTGCACTTTTGTTCGAATAAAAGGGGTGTTATTAAATTTAGTAAAATTGAATTAGAAGTTTATCGTGTTACTTTTAGTTAAAGTAGGTGTGCGATTTTATTAGTGGTAGTTTGTTAAATTTATTTTGTGATAGATTTAAGAAACTGTGGTGATGCATGATTCGTTTCTTGGTGCAACTGATGGTGCATCGATAGGTGGGAATTCAAGGAACTGAATGTGATGTTTTTGGATGTTGACAGGAGTAGGGTTGAATAGTTTGGGGTTGGTGTTTAATAGTATGGGTACACGATGACTCGTGATAATAATTGAATGTGTTATTATACTTTTATTGGAATTAAAAGAGGTGCTATTAATTTTAGTAAAATTGAATTAGAGATTTATCGTGTCACTTTTAATTAAAGGTGTGTGATTTTATTAGTGGTAGTTTGTCAAATTTATTTTGTGGTAATATATGATTCGTTTTTGGTGCAATTTGTGATGCATCGGTAGGTGGGTTCGTGTATGTGATGATTTTTGATGTTGGAAGGAGTGGGATTGAGACTGGTATTTCATAATGAAAATACTTGATGACTCGTGATAATAATTGAATATTTCAATAAAAAGGGGTGTTATTAAATTTAGTAAAATTGAATTAGAAGTTTATCGTGTTACTTTTAGTTAAAGTAGGTGTGTGATTTTATTAATGGTAGTTTGTCAGATTTATTTTGTGGTGATATATGATTCGTTTCTTGGTATAATTGAATGTATCATTATACCTTTGCTCGAAAAAAGGGATATTATTAAATTTAGTAAAATTGAACTAGAGATTATCGTGTTACTTTCATGTAAAGCAGGTGTTTGGTCTTATTACTGGTAGTTTGTCAAACTCACGTTTTGATCATTTTAAGAAATTATACTGATATATGATTCGTTTTCTGGTGCAACTGATAGTATAGACAGGTGAGTTCCTCGTGTGTGTGATAATTTTGGGGACTGATGCAAATATTTGACTCGTGATGTATGGGCGAGTGATGATAATTGAACGTGTTGTGTGTAATTATATTTTTATTCGAATAAAATTGAATGTTATTAATTTTACTAAAAGCAGGTGTTTAATTTTATTGCTGGTAGTTTATCATGATGGAGGGTACGTAGACGATAATAATTTTATGTGTCGTATATAATTACATTTTTCTTTGAATAAATCTGGATATTACTAATTTTACTGAAATTAATCGTAATAGAAGCAACTTCTCGTTCTAGGTAATTGCAAAAATAAAATACAGTGCAGTCGCATACTATTTCCAACCTTATTCAAATTCGAACGAGTGTCCATTTAAATTTATAACTAAGTCATAACGAAGCATTTTAATTCCTTCTGTCACTACGAAGGAATAGCATAATCTGAACACCCGAACACCTGAACACCCAAACACTAGAACATTCGAACATCCAAACATTCGAACACTCAAACATCCGACCACTCAAACATCTGAACACTCGAACATCCAAACTCCCGAACATCCGAACTCCCGAACACTCGAACATCCGAACTCTCGAACACTCGAAACCCAAACACCTGAACACTCGAACATCCGAACATTCGAACACTCGAATATCTGAACACCCGAACACCCGAACATCCAAACATCCAAACATCCAAACACCCGAACACTCGAATATCCGAACATCCAAACACTCGAACACCCGAACACCCGAACATCCAAACACCCGAACACTCGAATATCCGAACATCCAAACATCCAAACACCCGAACACCCGAACATCCAAACACCCGAACACTCGAATATCCGAACATCCAAACACTCGAACACCCGAACACCCGAACATCCAAACACCCGAACACCCGAACATTCGAATATCCGAACATCCAAACACCCGAACACCCGAACATCCAAACACCCGAACACTCGAATATCCGAACATCCAAACACTCGAACACCCGAACACCCGAACATCCAAACACCCGAACACTCGAATATCCGAACATCCAAACACTCGAACACCCGAACACCCGAACATCTAAACACCCGAACACTCGAATATCCGAACATCCAAACACCCGAACACCCGAACATCCGAACACTCGAACACTCGAACACTCGAACACTCGAACACTCGAACACCCGAACATCTGAACAGATACATCTGCTACAAAATAAGTCTTACAATCTTTCAAATATTAAATTTTATTCCATATTCTTCAAATTTCCAAGAGAACAAATAACAAAATCTCGTAGAATATATACAAGGAAATCGAACAGATCGAAATAATCACTAATCTAGAATTTTTCGCATATATCACATTCTCAAGGCTGCCATTTCAAAGGGTTAATTGAACCGTGAACTATAAAATGGAAAGAAAGACAGAAACCTTTTACCCGGAATGTCACGAATTCGAGAAACGGTACGAAGATAACGACCACGGTATAGATAGCTAGAAACAAGATGAAATGCAAGTTGATAAAATACAAGAGCGTTTTACAAGCGAATAACTTGTACTTGGCTCGTGTTTCCGATACTCTAATCGTAATCTCCCCAAGTCTGATCCGACGTTATGCAGCGGTAATAGAAAACTGTGCTTGCAGAACGTAATAAATCGTTTCTAAAAACTGCTTCTAGTGGGTGATAAAACTTTTATTAGTTAACAAATTACTTTTCGCATTATATTATACGAGGCAAATCTCGTCGATTTATTCCATCGATTAAAGTTTCCTAGAAAGTCAGCCCACGTCTGAGCTTCCACTGGAAAGGAATCGATGCAAAAATTCAGGGGAATAAACAAAAAGATAATAGGATGGAGCAGAAAATAATAAAGAATTCAAGCTTTAAATGCCAAGTACTGTTAAGGCCATTGTAAAGGCTGGAAAGTCGAGACACTCGGCCTGCAGACGAGTTTTATAACACCAAGGTGTCATGCAGTAGCCTCGGGCAACGAATTTTCACCACCAATCTTGGCTGAATTTCAGCTTTCTCTGGTGATTTAAAATTTTTATTTATTACCAGTATTTATCTTCCGTGCTTGACGCCTCCTTATGTCATCTTCGTTTAAAGACACCGCGATGCAAACAAATGTAAACCTGTTTATTATAGTTAGTACTTGTCCACTGCCTCTGTCACTTACTAGTGTCCATTTTCATGCTGAAACGTGGGGATGAAAAATTTCCTTGCTATTTCTATCGAGTCAATTGCCCCATTCTTCCTTTTCTTCAAAAATTTGTATTCACGTTAACTATTTTATGTTTCAAATTATTTTTAAATGGTCTGCATAACCATGCATACCTCGAATTTTTGTCAAATTTATAAAACAATTCGTACACGATATTTCCTTTGATTCGATTTGATTTACTCTTCTTCCTTTTCACGACATGTATTTATCATGTAAAATGAGACCCAAGGATATTATTCATGTTCATTATTTCTTCCTCTTATCTTCGTTTAAAGAGACGAACATGTTTCAACGTGGAGAGTTAATACATCACATAGAGCCACCCAGTGAGAAACATCGAATCGTTCCTATTCGATTCGACATTCATCTTGTTTACTCGAACACAGAGTGAACCGGAGTGTGTGCGTGATAAGTGTAACGATTCCTAATTAAGTTAAGAGGATTACGCGTAAGCAACAGGTCTTGTAATAGCATTAGATGCGAGTGAACCTATCCGTTGAATTCTTGCCTTACTCGTGTAATGGAGACATTATGGTAATTTCACAGGTATTTCTAATTCGATACAAATAGGAAATTGAATGAATAATCGTGCTCTAATCGTTAATTATAAATTCCTATTTCGAGTTCGATCAATTTTAATAAAATTCGTGTAAATTTTATAGCAGCGGTTATGATTATTAAATAAGAATTTTGATTTGGTACCGAATATTTAAGAATAGCAATTAAACAAAATAAAAGGAAAGAAGAAATAACTAAAAGATACTAATTTTGACGATTAATCCACGGTCAATGACAAATATACTATACTACACTATATTATACTATATACTATAAATATACTATACTACATTATACTATATTATATACAATAAATATGCTATATTACACTATACTATACTATATACTATAAATATACTATACTACACTATACTATACTATATACTACTATACTATAAAATTAAGTACATAATATTCTGTAATACTATTAAACATTGGAACCAGCATCTCCCAATCTTCTCAGGTTCATGGTTCAACATTCTCCATTTTTTATCTATCTTCCATCCTCCAAAAAATCTGAATTTGCAAAAACAAATTGCACAGAAGAAATTATTAATTCCCTTACTAAACGTATGAAACAATAACAACCTAGCTCGAATAATTTTCGAAACCTAACTTGGAAATCACTATTTCTCTTGTAAAATACCTCGTACTTTAAAATCTAACAATCCCACCCATACTGCTACAATATTTAATCCTCTGCATTCGAACAAATACTTAACCCTTTGGCTCTCAGTCATCGTTTATTTGAATACTATAAAACTTATGTAACAACTATGAGGCAATAACTAGATTAGAAGTACAGGTAAAGTACACGATTTAATTTTCTCCTTTTACCTTAGCATAAATAGCATCAGCAAGCTTAGAAAAATATAAGAAAATCTTGGAATCTTTATGACGAAAAAATTTTCGAGCAGAGAGGGTTAATATCTTTCAATCTGCAGTATAATGTATAGTAAGTTCGAGAGAAGAAGGCACAGCGTGTTTACATCCTCGCGGCTGATTAACTCCACTGACACTTCCATTATCACAGAGAATGATCGCTATTAGCCAAAGATGGTGACGAAAATCATCGGTCACCATTTTCTGTGATCAATGAAAAATCAACGGAGTTAATCAGTCGTGAAGATGTAAACACCTTGTGCCTTCTTTTATCAAACGCACAATACAAGGTATCCTAATGAACACGCAAAAACAGCGTGTCAATACTGAAGGATTAACAACGCACGTATTCCGTCAACGATCATCTCGTTCGAAACAATGCGACACCGTAGCGCCATCTGTGGAGCTCGAGGAATAAAAAACAGATCCCTCGAGGCAAACGGTGGACGACCACGCGCCGTTGTCGAGCGTACGTGTTACCTTAATGAACAATAAACCGGCAATTTGGCCAGTTTATTCGTAGCTCATTCGGTGGCGCTAAAAGTCGGACGGCGCGAGGCGCGCATGCGCGTGTGCGCGCGTCGATCCCGCCGATGCGCGCGCCGCAGGCCGCCACGGGCGGCGGGGAATATTATGACGTACGAACTACGGGGCAGCGGGCGCTTAAGCGATTTATAATGATCGGCTGGCGTAAACAGTAGTCGAGTAGGCAGGCTTACTTAACAAATTATGCTCTCCACCTTTTTCACGCCTGCCTGACCGTCCCCCATCCTTATAAATTTCACTCCCGCCTGGACGGAAGAAGACATAACAGGGTGAACAGGCACGACCCTCGTTATTACGTCGCGCTTAATGCTACCGTATCTCGGGTTATCCAGAAAACGATCAGCTGATAGGCGCCACCTTGCTCGCGGTTCGAATTAACGCAGCCTTCTATTATAATGTTTTCTGAGTATGTGTAATTGGTAGTCACCGTGGAATAGCAACTGGAAGGGTCCCGAGTGATGTCCAACCGAGTGATGTTGTCTTGTACGTCAGGTTGCGGAGTAATTACGTGCTGATGGTAATTGTTGACTTGGTAGAGTCGACTGGGAAGATGATGGATTCAGACGTTCACCACTTGAATGAATTTTCTTGATGGTAATGCCGGTGGGAGAGAGACGGGTGTGGGGACGGTTCATCTTTGCGAGGTTAGGTTTCTATAGACGATAGGCAGATCGGAAGTGATTGTTAACCGATCCATGGTAGATATTTGAATTGGCTAGACGATTACTAATGCTCGTTTGAAACTTGCAGGTGAAGCGTGGTAAAGAAAATTAAAAATAGGTCTGTGGGCTGTTTTCACTGACTCCTTCTGAGCTCCCTACAGTACTTAGGCCAGGTTGTTACTTTTTCATGTCAAATAGAACGATATTACGTATGTACATACTCTTCTAACCCTTAAGACACACTAATAACTCTGAAGACACAATTTTTATACGATTTTGATTTAAAAAATGAGTGATAATATTGTATTACGTGTAGATCCTTTACAATCTTAGACTCTGAGTCAAATATTGCTGAAAGCTAGTAATAAACCTATTTAAAAAATTCAATCTAACCTCCTACCCATTTCAATATTTCACTCCAAAGCCCAAACGAAGGAAAGAACATAGTAATTACCAAGTAGACAGTACACGATTTTTGATCAAAGAATTTCCTCGTGTGACCACCAATTTAAGTCAAATGTCTCACCCCGAATGTTCGTTCTAAGAAATGGTTCTAGCCGTGATACAATTCCAACAGTAATCGTCGTGCTATGAAAACAGACCAAAGAGTTAAAAATATCAAGGTCCTGTGACACACACGTGTACGTGTTACGATTATTTCGAAAATAATACGCTTCGTGACAGGTTTATTCGAAAGTCTCAGTTGTATGTTTCTACCTTCCCGTCAAACAAAGTGCTTCCTTCGTTTGACCTTAGGCATCAAACCGTGTACCGTCAGACGCCATTGTGCAACGTCGTTGACCGATATTGATCCAGCGAACACATTGATCACAGAGGAAGCTTTGATTAAAAATCTCTTCGATTATATGTGTCAGTGTTAAAACGTATATTTCCGTTTGGAACGTGTGTTCGTGTGAACCGGTGACCTCAGAATCGCAAAAGCAAGGTCTTCTTCGTGTCATCTAGGTATGAACGACTTGGAAACTAGATCTGACATTTTCCCTAGAGGTTGTTCTTACAAATAATTAAGTCGAATTCGTCGAAACTTAAGAAAGTTTAGTTTCCAGTAAAAATTTAGGGGGAATGTGGAACTTTGATTATTAAAATATTCCACTTATGAAAAACAAAATCAGCATTTCGGATTTCGGATTTCGTGGATCGTGACGATTTTGTGAATTTGAAAATCGTGCGAGATCCGTGTAAAAATTTTATGAAGACTTTAATTCCTATAATAAAATTGGCATTTTAGGTTTTAAGACTCCAGTTTCGAGAGTTTCGAAATTTTCAAAAAATTCTATTAACAAGCCTACAAATCTGAGTTTAAAAAATTTTAGAATTGAACTTCTACTTATCCCTAGCGAATGATGATATAAATTCGAATTGAAAATTGAGTGATTGACAAGGAAACCAATTATGGATGTGAAACATGTCTGAAGATACCCAAGGGATGCAATTGAATCAGATGATCTAGAGATGAAACGTTAAGCTGAATTTTCTGTAAATCAACTGTTTAGTGACTAGTTTATTATTTATTCGCGTAGGTTTGGCGTAGATCTTCTGATCTATGTAAGTATTGTACTTTCTCCAAAACGCGTTCTCTTTTCCTGTCTCCTTTCATTGTTATGGATCAGGAACTGGTAAGAGAACAAAAAAATAAAAAGTATCGTGAAATCCTACCTTGACAACCGTCGCAAGTTCCATCCAAGTGAATCACGATTTTATCTCGGATCTTCGGGTGTAGAAAATTTTAACGAAGCACGATATTCGTTATTCACACAGCACTCACATAACCACCCCTCAGTACAGAGAGGATCACTTTCTATCGATCGATTTTTCATTGACACGACACTTGATAAAAGATATCGATCCCATGTCGAAGTTTTGGAATCACGATAGGCAATCTGGAAAGTGATTCGAAGATTTACAGACACGTGTATGTATACTACACAAAGGAAGTGCAATGGATTAAACGAAGGTGTTTAGTTGACGATTAAATGGGGGTAAAAGTGGTAACGTGGATTATCAATCCCTTTTGTGGATGCCTCTTTATATTTTCTTATTCATTAATTTTGAGATTATTGACTTAAATATGTCTGTACAACTCTCGCCCATTTCTCTTTTATTTTTAAAAATAGAGGGGGTTCTCTTTTAAGAAAAGGAGGTTGAAAAATTGTGTGTTATCTTGGTTTACTCCTCGTCCAATATTTTAATTCTACTAAAAAATTAAAAAAGAAATAAAAATTATAAATTATAAACTAATATCTCGAATGACTCGCTATTTATTCCTTCCTTACGTAAGAGGATCCGAAAAATAAAAAAAGGAAATAAATAAAAGAAAAATTATCTAATTAAATCTAGTTTAATGAAAATATTAAAAACAGGGGAAATCTGAAAAATTGTCTAATAAGTTAATTCGAAAATCACTATTAATTTTCTTTTCTACAAAGGTTTCGGAGGTTTCGGAGTAAAATAAAGAATATTTAATTGAGGAATTCTTTCCTATATTCAAAAATCAATTTTTCCACTCACCAGCTTCGATACTAGCAATATGGTTTCCCATTACAAATAAACAAAGCAGTAAATCCGCTCGAAATTCGTTCACTACTACTTTTATGCCGTCGTATACCCCAGCCGCGTATAATAAGGCTGTTACACAACGTATGGCACTTAAAATATCATTTTTATTCCAGGTTCCACGTTACCACGTTCTCCTCTAATGACGAGGGTTTAGAAATCGATTCCAACAAAGACATAAAATATTCGTTTCATATCTGCAATAACACGTGTCTTATATACCCCATTTAGACTCACAAAAATATCCTGTGAACATTTAAGCACCCTTTAACCATATAATTTATTCAATTAAAGTACCTAACTAATTTGGTTAGCAGATCTCTAGAAACTATCCCGTATATCCTACTTGATCTACCATAATCAGCTGTCCAATTAAAAACTGAATACCGTTCCGTGAAAAGTCAATTAAAATATCCATTTCACTCACAAAAATTATAAATTCCTAGAATAATAACTGCGATACTATTATTTCGCAAATACACAAAATTATACAATTATTATTCATCTTCTATTTCCTATTTCCATTTAAAATTAAAAAACGAGCAATTAACCCTTTGCACTAGAGAGGCGCCTTTTAGTCGCCATTTGTTAAAATTTTGGAGCTCGATATTAATTAACCCTTTGCAGTTTCAGTCGCCATTTCATAAAATTTGGAAAATCGATATTAATTAATATATCAAATTTAATGTAATGTAACAGTACGCGAGGTATCGAAATCAAATAATTCTACAATTATATTATTATACACTTCTTTATTTACTGCTCAAAATGATATCGTCAGTTTTTTAGAAGAGAATCTTTGAATTTCCACTCTTCTTTAGTCAAAAAATCGTCGAGTGCAAAGGGTTAATATACCAAATTTAAAATAATGTAACAGTGCACAAGGTACCGAAATTCAATAATTCTACATGTTAATTATTATACGGTTTCTTATTTACTGCTCAAAAAATACCATCAGCATTATAGCAGAAAATTTGTCAACTCGTACCCTTCTTTAGCCAAAGGGTTAATTCCCTTATCTTCGTCTAAAAGTGATTTCGTTAATCTACCATCATTCGTACTACGTATATCCAAATGTAAAAAAAAAGTTGATAATTATAAATTTATTTATGAATCAATCACTCGACCAGGTCACTAGAAATACCTGTACCAAATTTCAGAACCAGATCTAGTACCAACCAAAAGTTATACACCTTCAATGAATCCAGCTCTGCAACTGCCTCTCTAGCTCAACTAGCTCTCACAAATCCTTCGAATCTTATTCCAAATTACCTCACGTTGCTCACTCATCGACTGCACACGAGAACATCTTCCTGACGATGACAGATCTCCATAGAATCTTCCTGTGTGGAGAAAATAGCAACGAATCTTCGGGTGTTGAGTCAATGCGAAGGATCACTCCGCCGATCCTGAGGGATCTTCGAGCACGTCGGCATCTCGAACGGACCAACCACGCGTGGAATTTTTTCGTCGGACGAACAGAGAGTCACGAACGCAGCGAAATTGGCACGAATGAAGAGATTCGAGGAAGATTGGCAACGTAAATCTCGCGAAAACGAACCGGCTCACTAACTATCCGTCAGGCGACGCCGGAGAGGATTATTCACCCTGCCCGAGCCGGAAATACTTCGTCGTTGCAACAATTTCAAATGGCCCGTGTTCCCAACACTAAATTACTTTTTGCAGAACTCGGCGACCCAGCGCGATAATTCTGCGAGATATCTCATCGCGAACGGAATCCCAATGGCGGAACCGGTCACGTGATACTGGCAACGGTGACTTCGAGTAACAAGACGCAATTGTTGTGAACGAATGGCAGTATTTGTTCAGCTTTTGCAGACACTGTGTGGACCTAGAGTGCCTTTATTAACCACTCGCGCTGGAAAGACGTGTCACGCACGTCGTAATGCTTTTGTCACAGAATCGCCAGCGACGTGGTACACACGTCGTTAGGCAATTGTTGCAGAAACATTGGACCCTTCTGGCACACGCGTCTGCGAATTTCTCGCCACCGCAAGTGGTTAAGGGTTCGTTTCGGTTACTAGCTGAACATCGGTGATGTTCAGAGTGTAAATGGCTGATGAAATTAATTTAGCGTGGAGGAAGAAACATATGCTGTTGAATTACAACCATGGGGATTCTGAATAATTTGTAACCGAGGCGAATAAACCGTATTCAGTATACAGGAAAATACGTGAAATATTTTTTGAAATATTTTTTAAAAAAGGAAATTAAGTTTCGTGTTTCTTTATAAGCTTCTTTGACATTAATCGTGATTAATAAAATTGAGGAATATTTGAAAATATACGAATACATCTACTATTTGTAATTTGTTTGAATATACTTTGTGTTTAGAGTACACAGGAAGATAGGTCAAATATTTTTGATAAAAATAGAAATAAAATATTTGTATTAACCCATTAGCTGCCACGATCCCCATTTGAGGATTTTGGAATTTTACGTACACCACTCGGCGCCAAAAATGTATTTGGTACACCTGACAGTTTAGTTTTATTCTATATATATCAGTCGATATTGTATGTAGCAAAAAGGATATATTCTGTGCTTCGTTTCTATACAACAAGCGAACAAATTTGAAATTCGCGTGTAAGTTGAACGGAACAGAATTGTCATATTTGAAACATTATATTTTTGGTTTGATTTTTATATTATAATGAAATACCGTACATAAATATGTAATTTAGAGGTTATAGTAACGATTTGTTACTCAGTTTTTTGTTTTCTATTGAAATGATTTTATTGATCATTTTATAACGATGCCCACTTTGGGACTTTTTCAAAAATATCAAATATTTTCGAAACAAAACATAATTTAAATATAATTATACTGCTACACAACCTTTTGTACATATATACAACTTATTTGGCCAGAAATTAAAAAAAAAGAAGAATTTGGCAGTTAATGGGTTAATTAATTAATTTATGTTTCATATGGTAGTAATATAGTTAAACGAATAATAAATACAGGATAATATGTAAAATAATTATTTTTTGTTTATATTTAATTTTTTATATTGTTTTATTTGTTTTATATTTAATTTAATTTAATTTGTATTCGAACATGTACTTGAAATCGGTGTCGGAATGAAGAGGTTTAAATTTCTAAATTTTCCTGTATTTATATTCGATATATTACTAATATATATATAAATTTATCTACAAATTTTATTCTATTTATATTTAATATGTCATCGATATATACTCGAAACACGAGAACAAAAAGAAAATTGTATTATGTGGAAAAAGGAAAAATAGATTATTTGTTTCACGTTGATACCACGTTAATGCCATTTTTCACACATCTCGGCAAGCACTATAAACCACGAAAATCTTAGACTTCCTTTCCTAGCATCCTGTACACGAATACCTACTATTTTCTGCTATATACTTAACCATTATTTTTCGACCCAATTTACAATAATAAACTTCTGTCCATCATTACTCTAAATTTAGAGAAAAAAAGAAGAAAAGTCGACACCATTACCCGCTCCCGACTACAGCTATCATTACGATCCACCCATTACTAGAGTTCTCCGTTCCATAAAATCGCGTGCATCGCTAAAACTATAGAGAACTCGTCGCGATACCGTGAAGAAACAAAATGGTGACGAATAACGAAGGAAAGATAGAAAAATCCGTTCGTCCAACGCTCGATGATGATTTTTATCAAACGGTATCACACGACTCGGTTGCCATAACTTCCAACTTCGTCACTTCCGCGTGCTGTCAAGTTACCCAAATCGCCTTGCCAATTTCGCTGGACCGCGGTTCCGACGTTCGCCAACTTCTCGCGTGAAAAGAAAATCATCTTCCAACCGTTGAACCGCCAAAGTCAAATTTATCCTTGTCTCTTCTCCAACGAAAATTCCAACGAGACCAGTTACGAGCGGAAATTTGAACAACGCGGAAGCTGGGTCCTCGGACTTGCGAAAGCACACCTCAGTTTTAAAAAATTAGGTGACACGTGTTAGGAAAATATACGCCGAGTAAAAGAATCGTCGAAACGTTATAGAACATTCGAGTAGGCGACAGATATATGAGAAATGAAAGAATTTTGGTCAGGATGGAATCCCAAGAATTCTTCCGAGAGAAGACTACCGAAGCTAGAGGGAAAGAAAAGCTCGCGTTATTTCTTCCGATTGGTCAAAATTTTGGGTTGAAACGTATAACAATAAATGTAAAATATTCGTATCAGGTCTTAATTATTGTTTGATTAAAAATAACGTTCATTCATCAATTAATCCTCTGTGGTCCACGTCGAATTTAGCGTTGTACCCTAACTCGTTTACAGTTCAGAAGAAACTTTGAAACATAGTGCAAAATTCTATTTTATTTTCTATTTTCGTATTTTCCTAATTTATAACTACTTTTACTGACGAAAGCTGAGAAATAAGATAATCATTCGCGAATTTTTGTATATTCCTTATCCTCCGAGGTAGATAAATTGAAAATTAAAATAAAATATATGGACAAAAAATTATCAATAAAATTGTTTTTTATAATAAAATATTTATACCGGTACTCGCGTAATAAATCGACAGAGCTGTAGTTTAACGTATAATTACGAAAGTAACCCGAATGAAATGGTGAGAAATCATTTTTATCGCTCATATCCTATTACATTCGTTTATGCTGCAATAAAATTAATAACGAAAAATTAAATATAATACGTATATTTAACGAGCGAAACTTATAATATTTCGAAACCAGAAACATACGTGACTCAGGCCACTTTGATAATCATCGACAGAATTTTTTTCCACAATTTTTCTTGCATAAAACCTACTTTCGTATTTTTAATATATATCTCGGAAAATAAAGAATATACGAAATTCTCGACTCGTTACTCCGTTTCTTAACTTTCGTCACCGAGTGTACCACTGATATTCGAAAATTTCGAATAAATTAACTAAGAAGCTATATTATGTACGGTAAAAATACGCTTGAAAGAGAATATCGAATCGAAATCGACGTTGGACCGCAAAGGGATAAAATGGCGGGAAATTTGAAAGGGGTACTTTACCGTCGACCATCCGCCTCACCACCTCCTCGGGATTGGCCCCTGCGTATTTCAGGTTGATGTACATCAACAATATCGCCTCCCAAGGGTACTGGAAGAGTTCTATGAGCTTGGAACTGTGCTCCAGCAGGATTTCCACGCTTTCACCTGGAAGAAAAACGAAAAAGACGAGTCGTTAAAACACGTGCGGATAGAAAATTGAACGAAAGAAAATAAATATTTGCGGGATTGTTAAAGAATGTTACGTATCACCGATACGAACGTGCAACATCCTTTGTCCAGTTCACCCGTAAACGCGTAAGAATTTTCGAGGAAGGATTCAATGCGAATTGCTCCCGGTATAAGAAAAGTAACATTTAATGAAAATATTAAGCAACAAGGTTACGCATACGTAATTCTTCTTTTGAAAGCATTCCAAACTAGAATTGTAACAAACATTCTTGCACAATCCTCGACACGTGTGGCTAATTTCTAATGCAACAGCGGTCTATGTATAAATTCATTTTTCAGTTCGTATAAATTTCGTATTAACTAACTACCTGGGAGATTTTATATCACAACCGACAGGTGATTCACATCCGCGTCTGATTATTCGCGAAAAACAATTAGATCTTCGGAACGTCCTGCAAAAGCAGATTAATTACTCTTCGCGGAAATTAATATCATTGAAACGTAAGATGAGAGGGAATTTAGAAATGCGAAATGTAATGTAATTTAATATAAAAAATAAAAATAAAATAAAAAATGTAATGTAATTTAAAAAAGAATATGATACAAAACGCAATGTAAAATAATTTAAGATGTAACATGAAGAATGTTAAGTATAAAAATTCGAAATTTGACAGGAAATCTACGATGACCAGTTAATGAAAGAATGAAAGGAAACGAGTCTGAAAATAATAAAACGAGAGGACATACTGCAAAATTATAATTGTATGCATATTACAAGAAAATTAAAAATCATCTAGATTATGGTAGGTTCAAGGTAAACCTAGTTTAGGATGAATATAACTTTGCACATGGGCGTAAGAAATTAATAATTTTGCAGATGAGTTAACGATTATTATAGTCTGCTATATTCTTTTTCATATTTTCAAATACTTTGTATAATTATTATTATCGCAGGTTTTTATTAAATAATAAATAAAATAGGATAAATGGGATAACTTACTAGGATAAATATAGTTTTCTCGAATACCTGGACTTCTTCGACGTGAATAAGATACAAAATTATTTTCATGGATATACAATACAACTATAATTCTATAATTGTAAACTGATAACAAAATTAAATCGATGGAACAGAGAGGCGAGCGAAATAAATGTGACGATCTATCTCGTAAAAAACCCATTCGTTTTGCATCTGCATATACATCTATTCCGTTATTTGTATCCGAGTCGAACTTTCTCGCAACTTTCTAACACCTGTTATGGTCTATGGTCGAGATAGGATCGAGAGCGATCGGTGAACGTGAAAATTATATCGTTCGATGGCTGTAAGCCTATGGTCGTGGAAAAAGTTGAAATTAAGCGTGACACATCTATTCGACATAGTATAGCGATAAAAATTGTAAAACACTTGATATGGAAATTTCTTTTCCAGAGAAGAGACTTAAATATAATAAATTCAAGGTATTACTAACCATTTCTATCCAATACGAACTTTTACATAATTTTCTATTCAATATTTGGCAAGACCATGCTCAACTTGGTATTTACAATGTACAATCTTCAAAATAAATATCACTAACGATGGGATGATTAATTATAGTGATTTTATATTTAAGAAAATATTTAAAAGTACATTTAAAGCGATGAAGATTCAGTCTTTTGTCACGATTATATAATAATTGTGTAGAATTGCATTATTCTTATTCATAAAGAATTATTTGGCAGGTCAATATCCATTTTTGTAGTAAAAATAATTTCATATTCAAACTTTGATGTCATTCTCGTTAATTTTACGAAAATATTCCGCTAACTTTGATTCCTTGGGTCAATCTTCCCAAGTCGCGAGGGGGTCCTAAGTCCCAATTTTGCTGAAAAAGAGGTGACTAATGTTAAAATTTATGAATCCTCGCTTACCCCAGCCGTTTACTCGTTTCCCCCAAAATATTCAAAGGACTGGTGCCCAAATCGACGATACATTGGCATAACCAAACTGGACATCTTCCTAAAAACATCAACCCCAATCTTCACCCTTCCCCCCATACTTATCCAAACAAATACCCAAATAAAATCCCCCTAAAACCGCATCAGCTACAATTCTCAACCTTCGAAACGGGTCTTTGGAGCGAAAAAACAAAAAGCAAGCATCCCGAATGAAGCGGGGAAGGGTGCGAATCGCGTGTGGATGTCGGGCCACGAGACGCGGCGCCCCACGTGGTCTCGGCGTTCACCCCGCCCGGAAGCTGCGCGGAAACCTTGGGCCGCGCATGCGCGCGCGCCAAGAGTCCTTAGCCGCGTGGCGCTGTAAATATCGATTTTAAACAATGAACGATGTCTCGTTGCCCCCGTTGGTGCACCGCGTGGTGCGCGCAAGGGGTGGGAAATAGGATCGTGGAGGGGGTTCACTCTGTGGGTTCACTGCGAGAGAAATGGAACCGCGACGCCTGGCGTCCGCGAACATGGACAGGGACAATAATTCTCCGGCCGTTATGACATGATATATTAGATATTAAGGCAGCCAATAGTAGCGCGTCCGCTCGCCGCAGCTCCGCCTATAAGAGGCCTTCTGGATCGTTTTTAAAAGGCGGAAATAGTCCTCCCCTCCCGCCGCTCGCTCTCTTTCTCCTTGTTCCGTTGCCGAGCCTGCTCTCTTGCCCCTCCAACGCGACGCTTTTTCCAAGAGGGACCCGGTGAGTCTACACACCTCCCTTCTCCCACGTTGCCATCCCCCTATACGTTCTAACGGATAGACACCACGACGCGGACTGCAGGTGCCGCGCCACCGGGACGCCAGGCGTTGGTTCCCTCCTTTTCTGTGTGCAGGTGAACCCGGCCAACCACGTGCTCCGTACCCGCGCGTATGCGTGCTCACTCTTTGGTAGTGGCATGCTACCTCCATTAGAGAGCGAGACAGGAGTGGAGAACCCGGACGCGGGAGTGGGAGAGAATGAAATTCCCCGGGAGAGAGAGGAGAGAGAGAGAGAGAGAAACTGGTAGAGGGGCTGCCCTCTGACCGAAGGAGGATCGTTCCGACGACGTGGGGAAGGAGAGAGAGAGAGAGAGAGACCAGAGTCGTTCCTTGGCTTCCCGGTCCTTGTCACGCGTTCGATCACCATGCACCCCCCGTTGCGGTACCTCTTCCCCCTTTTGCACAGTCCAACTCACCCCCTCTACCTATCCGTTCCTTCCGTCGGCGCCCACGTAGCCACGCCACGCTCTTTTCCTTCTTTCCCCCATTTTTTCCCTCTCTTTAATTACACCACTCTACGCTGCTGGACCTTTCACCGTTCACCGCCATTTTGTTCGTGACGTCGACGTAGCGCGGGCTCCGCGAGCTGGGCACACGCGTGAGCCGGGAAACTAGCGTTCTAGGAGGGAGAACACGCGGAACTGCGAGTCCCTGTGGGGACAGGGAGCGGACGAGAATATCGGTAGCATGTGTGCCTGGTTTGTACAGGTACTTCTCGATTCGATTAGGCTTCTGTAACTTGCCCAGGTCGCTACCCGGTAGCTTTCCGAGGTTATGGACGGGGTTATGGACGGGGTTATTTTTTCCAGCATTGTTTCTTCGTATTAGTATGTGCATGACACGCTCTGTGGTCTATCTAGGAACTTCGATCATTCCGTCATTGATTGCCTCATTAATTTTCGATTAATTCCGTCGCTGGCCGAAAATGGTTACCGATGATCTTCGTCAATGTCAGCGGTGTTAATCAGCCGTGAGGATGTAAACACGCTGTGCCTTCTTCTGTCGAACGCACAGTACCAGGTACATGCACAGTAAATAAACAAAAAGAAATAGCTAAATTTGTAAACTAAAGTAACCAAAACTAGCCTTCCTGTAGATACACTTACCAAAACTATATCTGTGGAAAGAAGACAACTCCATAATAAGTCAACACCATATATAGTTAATGAATATGTCGATAGTTTCTCAATTGACATCCAACTCGCACAAAAGACACGTTGTATAGAGAAGAGAATAATAAATTACGTTGCGAAATAGCTTGCATATATTTATAGGAATTCTTCATAGAATTCCTATATCTTCCTATACCCTACCATCCCCAACGTTATCCAAGTCTAACCTAAATGATACTACGGAGGAGTACACTGGGCCCACGATATCCTTCGACACTATCGACGCGTGAAACCCACTCGGTCGCTGACGAGAGATCCACTTTTGAATTTATTTAGGGAACAGCGATAGAGATACAACGAACAAACATGGAGCCCTAGAATAGACGCCATGAATCTCACAGTGTACTCGGCAGTGTACGTTCGCAGGTAATAAAACAAAGATGAAACAGTTTAAGAGAATGTCAGTCTGGACATTCGAGTGTAGCCAGACGGTTTATATTTAAATTGCTCGCGATTTCAAAACGCGCCATCAAGATGTACGAGGAGTATGCAAATCCGAGGTAGGAGATTTGCATCGATCGATATGTAAATGGAGGAAATAACCAGAGAAAGGGGTAGATCTGCTAAACGCAGTGACAATACTTGGGCAAACGAATAAACGACTCGGTCGTTTAATACTTCTCCGGAATAATGACAGCAATGGAGTTTCTGGTGCCATTTGGACGACGCGATTAGCACTCGGGGCCTAAGGAACAGCCCAAAATTGAACATAATCGATGTCATCCCGATGTGCAAGCAGATGCTGATGTCTTTGCTACACCGAATACTTCTCCCTGAGAAATAATTACGATTTCTTAGTAAATTCGACGTGGTCGCTTCGTAGCCAGCCCACAATTACCTTTATTACGTCAATTTACGCCTTTCGATCGCCGGTTGATCGTGAGCTTAAAATTCATATTCCATGTTATCATTTTACCCAGTACAAAACGTCACGCGTGCAAGTACCACGAAGCCAGAAAAAACCTGGCCGTATTTTACACAGTACGTGCTTAAATGAGCATCTCTGCCATTTTTCCCGATCCCCTGCGTGATATTTTAAACAGCCTAGGGGTACGTCTTTTAATTTCAGTTTTACATTGCAAGTCGATACTTATGCAGATTGCAACGAGCCGTAATTACACTTGAATGTACCCGGCGAACGATACGAATGGAGCAGTAATTTTCTTTGTTCGCAACAACTCGGTTTCCTCCTGGATTCAAGCATCATTTTTATCACGCAATCATACGCGTACCGTAGGAAGCTTATCGGTGATAAATCGATTCGATTATACGTAACAGTATAATCGATTTATGGAAATCAAAGGTTGCGATCGAGAGTCCAGGAGATATTAAAGTCACCTAAATCCTCAGCGGAGAACAGTCAGATCATTGAGCGTGCGTGATCGCGATCTGGTGCATGAAGTTACAATAAGCGACGAGATAATAGCATAGCTCGTCACTTTCAGGGCTTTTCGAGAGAAATAAAACGTATGTTAATTTTACAATGTGCATACGTGGAAATTATGTTCCTTGTCGATACTGGGTCCAGTGACTTGTAATACGTATTTAAAAGTACTGGGCACGGTTAACTCTTTGCGGCACAGGATTTCACATAATAAAATTGTAGGATACCATTTTGGGGGGCAACGATAAAGTTTCCATCATTCTTAAGATATAATGACGAATTTTTACGAATATCAATAATATGGGGAAAAATGAGCGCAAATTATTAACCATATGCACACATGTAACTACACGTGAAATGTTGAGATGAAACGGATAGTCCAAATACGTGATAAAAATGAATAGATAGCTAGGCGTGGTTATATTTATATTTTAATGGAAGAGAAAATTTTGTCAAAAGTAACTGCACTAACATTTATACTAATTGGAAGCACAGTGTGCATAGTTCTAATCTCTCGTTGCTAGACGCTCCTAATTCTAATGAAATCTAACGGTGGAAGTCACTTCCTTTTAAGCAACCTCTAAAGAGAGCACGTATAGTTATTCTGAGAGATTATCCCGATGGAACCTAACCCATCCACGCTATTTTCCCACACACAGGAATATTTCCAGTGTTAATAATACAACGAAAGATTAACTGAAGATGAAATTTCCTATTTCGCAAATTTCACGTAGATATTTCACAGGGGGCAATTCCTTTCCACATTTTTGTCAATAGCATGGTATAGTTACACCAATCTTCCTCTATAAAATCAAGTTTGACTTAAAATCGCATAATCATTTTCTGCCAAGAGGTACCATTTCGAAGTTGCTCGAGAAGCACTAAAGATCGCAGGCTGCGCTGCCATTTTGTCGCGATCAGTATACAGCGGCAACCTACTATTAAGAAAATATAAATTCCCTTGAATATACTAGTAGTTAGATTGCCTATGAATTACCGACGCCATGTTGGATCTGTCCGTGCGACGCTACCAGCTGTGATTCTCGCTCGATCTTTCTCCAATCTCTGTCAGACCTGGGACACTTTCGCTCGCGCAGTTGCGTTACACGCGTCGTATTCGCGGTATTATAAAATACGCGTTAAAGTGATACTACCGTAATGAGCCACGATCAATCATGAAACACGAGTGAACGACTGACACCGCGTGATTTCGCCCCATAGCCAAACATGTTAGCTGGTACTGGGCACGGTTGAAGAGGAATACGCGGAGGCACACGAGAGAACAGGGTTCATATAACAGCCGTGAAAGGTTCAGAGTTACTTAATGCAACAGATCATCGTAAGCAATTATTCCTGGCCGAACGATAAATAAATATACTCGAGGGAGAGCACCGATGAGTGAAACTGTAACAAGACTTCCTCGATGAAATCGGTACCAAGAACTCGAGGAGCTTGGTAAACATTCTCCACACGTGGAGACAGAAGTTTATAAGATTGTATCCCGTCAATCGTGCCGCTTAATCATGCTCTGATTACTTCGCGAGAGTATGGAGAACGATACCGGCCAGGCCTGCAGACAGGCCTTTATGTCTCGCAGCCATTCTGTGATCAACTTGTACTGCGATGTAACAAGAACAACGAGTTTCTTGTGGTCGTTGAATCTCGATTGTTCTCGAGGAAACCATTTTTCGCGTTACTCTTACTATTTGTTACACGGATTTATGAAAAAGTATTTTTCTGTACTTATTATTTAGTTACAGGTATTTATGGATGATACCTAAACTCTGTCAAGTTTGGAATATTGGGATATGTAAATAAATGTTCACTATCGAAGCATTGTATTTTAAATTTAGGAGAAGAGATGCGAGTAATTTTTAAAAAATATAAAGATAAAAACAGGAGATGTGAAATGCACGAAATAACTTGTAAATAGACAATTTTCCAATTATTGACACCTACTGAAACCTGAGGATTATAAACTTTGTTGTGCTTTTTAAAATATAAATATAAATTATATAAATGGTTGCAAATAAGATTCTCATACATGAAGGATTAAATTTACAAAACTCAATTTTATTTAAAAAAATTAATTTAGTTTGTAGTTCGTAAAGACAGCGAAGGTTTGGCACTTTCGAAAGGGAAGACACGTCATAAAGATTTGGACAAGTAAAAAATCAGTGCCTCGACACCCAAGAAGCCCTGTACTACGTCACCGTTCGAGAACAAGAAGTAGCAGAGTGCAAATAGAATGCAAAACAGAGAATAGAAGAGTATATAAACGTCCACTGCAATTTTGACGCGTCTAGTTGGCACCAAAGCACGTCTCTCAACAGTTTATTAACTCCTCGTAGGTATTTACGCTAACAAAATTGTTTTATGTTCGACCCAAGCACATGCACATGCACAGTGTGAAAATTTAATTAACGAATACCGGTAGGCAAACCAATTCATCCGCCATTTTTGTGCTAGCAACTATCACTGACTTAGCATAAACCATCATTACAAAATATGACAAAAAATTCGAATTCTATTGGTTATCAAAAGAGAAGTCGAAGACTCGTAGAGGCCTCTCAAGCCTGATAGGCATAGGTAGCCTAACGTAGATAACATATATCTTGAAAATAATCGAATTTTCACGCTAGAAATCTATCGATACTTCATCTGAGTCTCGTAGACTATGGTTTTCATCCTTTACCAATATAATTTTTATATTTTTAACACGCGTTTTCCTTGAAAATTAGAAAATTGGTCCAGATCCTCACCTATACGATATTCAGGCTAATCCTATCTCTCCAAATGGTTATAGTAAGGAGGTAAAATAACGAGGCAAGTCTAGTACATTCAGAAATCAGTTGCAACAAAGAAGAACCAGAAATTTGCTGGAATTTTCAATGACAATGAGTGGAATGATGCGTTGTAAGCATTATACAAATGCGTCGTTATCGATAGGGTACGTACACCTGTTAAGACTATTTATCACGCGCTATCGCCAACGTTATCCTAAAACAGGTACTGTTTCAATAATTACAAGCAACTTTTTTCCACATTAACAGCGTGAAGGGAAAAATGTAATCTATCACTCCGATAACAGCTCCGCGCGAGTCAATTTGTCATCAGCGACTTCTACGCAAAACGATTATGAAACGTGCCATTAAACGTTGTTCTATCGTGGAAGAAACCGCGTGTTCCAACTGTCCGATGCTATAAAGATACACGTCGATAAATAATATTTTTTATTTAGAAATGAAAAAGTGTGTGCTGAAAGAATCGTGTACTGTAAGTTGAACGACGAGGAGGAAATAAATTTTCCTAATTAATTTCGCTACGAATCGGCCATTAAATTGTCAAATAATAATTAACTGCTTCACAGGATATGGCGAAGCACGGATTGCGTAACGTCTTTCGTCAGGTTTTGCGATAAATTGCACACTTGCCTAGTGTACACTTGGGTATGACACATGCAACAGAAGCGATAACGATAATTGGCTGGGGCTATTTCTTTAGGATGCTGGATTCGGAGAGAAACTTCTCTGATGAGATATATATGTCGTCTGAAGTTTAAGGAAATGTCAAGTATAGTGAGTTTAGGACGATGTTGATGGTAGTTGGGTGACAACAGTGGTCTCCTTAGATTTCGAATGAGAGAATTAATTGTAAAGTGTGAGGAATATAGTTGAAGTGATAATATTTTCATTCTTTCTTTTTTTCTTTCAGAAATTATTTTATTTTTTCAGATGAGAGAATTAGGTATAGAGTTTAAAGAATATAGTGAAATTTCTAGGCCTTTCTTTCTCTCTATTCCTTTTTTAAATATTTTTATTCGAAATTATATTGGTATTATAGTGCATAGAGTATTTTTACAGATGAGAGAATTAGGTATAGAGTTTAAAGAATATAGTGAAATTTCTAGGCCTTTCTTTCTCTCTATTCCTTTTTTAAATATTTTTATTCGAAATTATATTGGTATTATAGTGCATAGAGTATTTTTACAGATGAGAGAATTAGGTATAGAGTTTAAAGAATATAGTGAAATTTCTAGGCCTTTCTTTCTCTCTATTCCTTTTTTAAATATTTTTATTCGAAATTATATTGGTATTATAGTGCATAGAGTATTTTTTCAGATGAGAGAATTAGGTATAGAGTTTAAAGAATATAGTGAAATTTCTAGGCCTTTCTTTC
>NW_016909166.1:0-95382 GCF_001483705.2 Eufriesea mexicana | reverse complement strand
GTATTTTTTCAGATGAGAGAATTAGGTATAGAGTTTAAAGAATATAGTGAAATTTCTAGGCCTTTCTTTCTCTCTATTCCTTTTTTAAATATTTTTATTCGAAATTATATTGGTATTATAGTGCATAGAGTATTTTTACAGATGAGAGAATTAGGTATAGAGTTTAAAGAATATAGTGAAATTTCTAGGCCTTTCTTTCTCTCTATTCCTTTTTTTAATATTTTTATTCGAAATTATATTGGTATTATAGTGCATAGAGTATTTTTTCAGATGAGAGAATTAGGTATAGAGTTTAAAGAATATAGTGAAATTTCTAGGCCTTTCTTTCTCTCTATTCCTTTTTTAAATATTTTTATTCGAAATTATATTGGTATTATAGTGCATAGAGTATTTTTTCAGATGAGAGAATTAGGTATAGAGTTTAAAGAATATAGTGAAATTTCTAGGCCTTTCTTTCCCTCTATTTCTTTCTTCAATTATTTTTATTCGAAATTATATTGGTATTATACTGCATAGAGTAGTTTGTTCATGGTAACTGGACTACAGCATTGGTAATCATCTGTAATGTCGGATGAGAGAATTAGGCATAAATTTTATAGAATATAGTTAAATTTCTAGACCTTCCTTTCCCTCCCTTCCCTTTTTAATTATTTTTATTGGAAATTATATTGGTATTATACTTCGTAGAGAATTTTGTTCATAGAAAGTGTAACTATAGTAATGGTCATCTTTTATGACATCTCATAAGGATATTGACATAAGGTTACAAAGAGCGTTGTAAAATCTATCGAATTTTGAACTTCTATCCATGTATTAAAACACTGAAAATTGATTTTCTGGGAAATTTTGGAGTTTCAATTTTGAAGAGCAGTGTGTTGGTAGCTGGGAACACAGAACTGGTTATCCCCTATGGTATTAAATGGGAGTACCGACTTCAGGCTGTGAGAAGTATATTTGCATTTAATGTACCATGGAAGTTTTCTGGCGAATTAAAAAATCAAAAATTGATTTTATGTATAATGGTTAAGAAATGATATATTATGGGACACTTTGTTGATGACTGCTGTAACTACAACTGTCGTAGATATTAACTAGAAATTTTTAAATATGAACAATATGAAGAATATAATTAAATGAATCTTGTTTCCTCATCTACGAATTAATATATTAAATATCAATTTTCCTAATACTAGTGTTTTATGACATTCTTAATTTTTCTTTATTTACCCTATATGATAGTCAACGTCATACCACAGTTTCATAGATGATATGTAAAGAAACTGCCTTTATTTATTAACAGGTGGTACATAAAATAAAATTATAGGTGGTACAGAAGAACCTTATTGTCATTAGCACGAGGAGAAATGTGTTTCCCAGAAAAATTTCTTTTATCGAGGTTTTTGTATTAAGTACATAGGAACCCACCTATACAATCTATATCCCTAGATAATTTTACTAAATAATTTTATAAAACTAAATATTAAAAACTGATCTCCACTTTTATCAAAACATAAAGTGTACCTACAGATCCTCAAACATTTAATTTACAAAAATACCGTATAATAAAAGAAATTCCCAAAAATTAAACAATAATTTATTCTAAATTATTCATGAACTATAATAATAGTTAGATAATAGTTAGATTAATTAATCGTACCTAAGTTAAAAATGATTCAACACATATTACATCATAAATAAAATTACACAATTAATTCGTACCAAATTTTTCCAAATCAACCCCACCAAATAAACAGAAAAAGCCATAACAAATCCCAAAATCTAAATAATATCCAAACAAACCTTTCTCCCAAAAAAATGACTAGATTTCCAATTTATTCTGAAAATTACGCTCACAAAATTCCCTCTCTCCCTCTCCCCTACTTTCGACACGAAATTATCCCCCTGGCAAGCAAAGAAGAAAAACAAATTTCGAAGAAATTAACCCTTCGCACTCGACGATTTTTTGGCCAGAGAAGAGTAGAGAAATTCAAAGATATTCTACTAAAAATACTACTTTTTTGAGCAGTAAATAAAGAATTGTATAATAATAGAATTGTAGAATTATTTGACTTCGATACTTCGCACACTGTTACATTACATTAAATTTGACATATTAATTAACATCGATCTTCCAAATTTTCTGAAATAGTGACTGAAGGTGTAAAGGGTTAATTAATATCTCGAGTGCATAGGGTTAATTAATATCGAACTCCGAAATTTTATCAAATGTCGACTAAAAGGCGTCTCACGAGTGCAAAGGATTAATTGCTCGTATTTTAATTTTAAATGGAAATAAGAAATAGAAAATAAATATATTAATTAATATCGATCTTCCAAATTTTAGGAAATGGTGACTGATGGTCACTTCTCGAGTGGAAAAGGGTTAATAAAATCTGCCACAAGATACAAACGCATCGCGACGTCCTTTTTCCATTTCATAACCGAGCTTGATAATCACGAATCACCGCATCGTTCCGTTTCCTGTCCACTCGATCGGTGGAACAATTTTATTATCGCGTGCTCCGTGCACAGCAGATATACACGCGTATCAAACGCTCGTGTATACAAGGCGTAAAAGAAACACGCGGGTATAATGCGCGAGATGGAAAGGAAGAAAGAGAAGGACACGGAGGGACAACGCTTGCAAGGATATCCGGTGACAAAAACTTTGATACGAGTCCGCGAATTCTGTGAGCGCAAACCACCTAGAATTACGCACTGATAATATTGTTTTACGTTCGTACTTCTACAAGGATATTCTTTTTCTGAGGCTTCGGAACGCGGCTTGCGGGATTTCTATTGGAAAAAGGAAACATTCCACAGCAGCAGGAAGTGGTTTTATAGCGAGGATAAGTACGGTAGTGCTGCCATTTTTCTTTACTTTTAAACGATTTTTTGTTCAATGTCCTAAGGGGTTTAATTCGATACAGTGTTTAGCAAAATTGCGGGATGATTTTGGACGGTGTTTACGCGGATAAGAATACAATGAAGCTTCTGGTGCGAACGTTTAATGAGAGTGAAACCGCCTGGTGCGTGGTGAATGTAAATTGTTGGATTACCTGAAAGGATGCTCTTTCGAATTATAGCACGTGTATAGGGTTTCGTGCGAAATTTTAAACTGCTGCGATTTTCGGTGAAAATTTCAAAGTGTCACTCCTCTTGGAAAATTCGACGTGGCATTCTTATAATAAAATTGAAAATTATCGATAATACAGTATATGGATTTTTTAACAGAAACACAGTTAGCTTCCCTTACAAAAATTATTTTAATGACAGAATATAAATTTCTAATTTTATTAACTTTCGAGTGTGAAAATTTTATCGATTGCAAGCTTTGGAAATGTTTATCCTCTTGGAAGCCTCGACGTGGCATAATTAAAATGAAATTGATAATTATCGATAGTATAGTGTAGGAATTTTTTAATAGTAGCACAGTTATCTTGCCTTACAAAAATTATTTTAATAGCGGAATATAAATTTCATATTATTTTTAATTAATATTCCATTTCTCCACTATTATAAAATTCGAAGGACGTATTTACTATTAACCCTTTGCACTCGACAAGTTTTTGGCTAAATATGAGTAAACGATCAAAGATTTTGTGCTATAAAGCTGACGACATTTTTTTGAACAGTAAATAAGAAATCATGTAATAATTAACACATAGAATTATTTCATTTCGGTACCTCTTACACCGTTGCATTATCTTAAATTTGACATATTAATTAATATCGATCTTCGAAATTTTATCAAATGGCGACTGAAAGGTTAATACTAGCTATACCACAAGTTAAATAGCCGCGTTTAAATTTTTATTAAAAATTCTGTATTCTGATATCTCTTCGAATACACGTATTATGAATTTTTCAATATTTCTTCTTTCACTATTTTTTCTTAAATTTATTTTTCCTTCATTTCTCCATCTATAGGTTTCTGACCGGTCATGTTAAACGCAATCTACTATATGCACAAGATAGAATAACAATCTTCAAAAATATTGCACTATACTATATATATATTAATACAAAATTATTACATTCTCCACTATATAAAATGGTACAAAATAGTTGCAATTATTAATCTATTGTACACAATGTCGCAAAATTGCTAAAATCATATAGAACTACTATATCGCAATCTACTATATAGAATAATACAAAATTTGTCATTAAAGCAACCTACCATCTAATCTATTACACTGTAATTAACACTAGAACTACCGATCTTTAATGGGTACCTAACTATAACGTGCGCAGATTATAGTAATTTCTATAGAATATATTGATTACAGTTCTTTCTTAATATAAGTTGATACCAATTTTATTCTTAAAGCAGGTGTATATGTTCAGTGATCGCAAAAAGGAAAATTCTGGGACCAGACATTTTCACTGGGTTGATAGTTCTAGTGTTAACTATGCAAAATAATTCAAAACCTACCGTGTAAATTAATATATAAAATTCTACAAAACTACCATATAGTACAATCAACATACTCTTCGTTAAACCTCAAAAAGAATTTCCTGTCTCACAAGATTTATATTCCCAAATTTACCATTTACTCCACCTACCACAGTCTCGCATATCAATGAACCCAACAATGAGAAATTATAACCAGGAAGGAACCGTGAACACGCGAAATCTCCACAAATTATACTGCGCAAATTGGTAATCGTTCCCAAGGAGCCGTGGAAGCAATGTTAACGACGATCGAATGATCGACGACATCGTGAACTTAACTTCACGAGGAACTGCGACTGACCCGGAGCAGAGCGTAGGATTTTCGCGCGGGACAATCCTGATAGTACGAACACGATTATAACATTTTATGGACGTGCGTTTGATTGTCCGAAATTGGTCGTTAACTCGATATCCCCCTAGTATCCGGCCACAACGAAGGCTACAACCGTGACACTGTCAGGGATTCCTAACGAACGCTGTAATAGGCTACGTTGACCCGTATGGCTGGAATAAAAATCTTCCAAGATAGCCATTATGTAAATCACATTAAGAATCCCGGTCATTAGAGTGCTTTGTCAATCTAACGCTAGGTATACCTAACTAGCCTAAACCACTGCTATCAGACTCCTCGTTCTGCAGTTGCTGAAAACGCGCAGCAGGTGTTCCTGGAGAAATTAAAATTCATTTTTATCGAGATGGGAGATTACAGGTATAACGGTATCCTTAATTTTATCTGCATCGTGATGTCTTAATTACCGTTGCGTGTGTATATGTGACGTTTATGTACGTTATTCTAGCGTCAAATAGGTATGGGTCCCTCTTTGAGTAAGTGTTAGGGTCCTTATTATAGTAAGATAAATAATAACTAACTTTTAATAATGAATTTTATATAATAATTATTAAATAAAAATGTAAACCTATCTATTTTCCTTTCTTTCATCAGTTAAGATTATGTTTATTTATTATTATTATTATTATATCAGTAAGATATATAATACATCTCTAGGGTGCTGTAAAAATTTTCCAAGGATCCAAAAACTGATTATTCACTCAAATTATCCTGTTTTTCCTTAATCTGTTATATAGAAAAATGGAAAATAAATAGTTTCCATTATACATTATTTTTCTTCGTAAATTAATCAAAATTATACTTCTCCGTCAAAGACAATCCTCGCTCGAGAATCTTCATAGGGTGCTGTAAAAATTTTCAAAGGTTCCAATAATTGATTATTTACTCAAATTATCCTGTTCTTTCTTAATCTGATTTATAGAGAAATGGAAAATAAATAGTTTCCAGTATACATTATTTTTCTTCGTAAATTAATCAAAATTATACTTCTCCTTCAAAGAGAGTCGTCGCACGAGGATCTCTTTAGAGTACTGTAAAAATTTTCAAAGGTTCCAATAACTGATCATTTACTCAAATTATCCTGTTTTACCTTAATCTGTTATATAGAAAAATGGAAAATAAACAGTTTCCAGTATCCACTATTTTTTCTCGTAAATTAATTAAAATTATACTTCTCTACCGTTAAAAAATCCAATATATTTTCAGCAAACCGTGAAATTTTGCTAACTACTTAATTCACGATTTAACTACCCCTATTACTATCATCAACGAAAATTGGCAGGAAATGTATTCAAAGCTGTCACACGATCGATGTTGCAACCGCAGATAAGTGGCTGCTGAACGTCAATGGTCAGACACACCTTTTTGAAGTCCTAAACAGGAGCTCCTGCGTATAAGACCAGCCAAAATTTTCCTCGAAATATTCGATTTCACCTAGGTCTGATGTTCCAAGTCCTGGTCTGATTGCTCGTCAAAATTCCCATTGAACGAGTACAGATAGAAATTACGAAAAATCATCTTATAACCTAACCTGACCACCCCTAAATTCCCCGAAAGCCTGACAATTATCAACCCTCCGCAAGTATCCAAAGAATATGCAAATACTCGAGTATTCTCGGTATGGCCACAGACTGTCATAAGACGCAAAGGACTAAGTGGCAGTGGTGCTAGAAACACAAAAGCATAGCGGAAAAATGAGATCTGGTGGAAAAAGAGGCAACTCCCGAGCTGCGCAAACGCCTAGGCATCAAAGACGATCGACACGGAGAGCTAGGATTTTACCCAGGATCGCGTGCACCGACCTGGACACGTGAATTCGCGAATTTCCAGCCTGATGATCCCGGCGAGGATCTCGAGTTACATAGAGGAACGCGGAACCCCATTCTACCTTTCGACCACTGGCCATGCTGCGCGTCCGATGGACATACATCGCGGCACACATCGCTTTCACGAGGGATGGTTTAGAAACGGGCTTTGTAGCAATGATACCGTTGTATCGCTACGTAATTGAAACCCCGGCTGTACACTGACGAGGGGCCGTTTCGATGACAAGAGACACGTCGTCGCACCGCGTATCATTCGCAGCTCTGTCTCCTGGCTCATCGGAACAAAAGCTTCCACGGTTTTTCGGTACTCTTGATCGTGTTTCCAAAAAAAATGTTTATCTTTAATTTTTTATTCTTTTTCCCTTTTTTGAAAATAGCATTGGGGGAATGTGACGATATCCTTTGACAGGTGGTAGGTGTTTTATTTCGAGATTCTCGGTCACTGGAAATTTTTGTTTAGGTGTTCTATAGATTCCGTAAGTTTGGGAATTTAGGTTTAAGCCAAAGGAGAAATTGGAAATGATTGAGTAAGGTTAGAGTTAGGGATTCGACCTTTCTTGAGTTACGTATATCTAAATTTTGAATTATTTTTGAATTAATCTTCTGGATATATCCCTAGGAGAGTTTACGTATGATTAATTCTGCTGCTTTAATTACGATAAATACTTGTAACTGATATTCCTGCTTTTTATTTTTATTGAAATTGTATTAGTATTAAAAAATTAAAATTGTATTAGCAATAGTGTCCAATTTTTATGAAATAAATTTCTGTATCTTATATATTATATACAATTTATAATAAAATATTTTAAACAGGAGTAAAGCTACCTATATTTTTAGGGAAGGTATTTTGATTTTAATAAATATCTAAATTAAATTAAATATCTTTAATAACGATAAATACTTGTAACTGATATTCCTGCTTTCTATTTTTATTGAAATTGTATTAGTATTAAAAAATTAAAATTGTATTAGCAATAGTGTCCAATTTTTATGAAATAAATTTCTGTATCTTATATATTATATACAATTTATAATAAAATATTTTAAACAGGACTAAAGCTACCTATATTTTTAAGGAAGGTATCTTGATTTTAATAAATATCTACAAAAATTCTTATTTTTCAAAGTATTATAAGGGTCCAATTTCCAAAGTATTATAAATATAGTATACAGGGTGGGCCGGAATTCATAGTACAACCGAGCATATGACGATTCTGAGTTGGAGTGAAGAAACTCAACTTTGAATATTCACCAAGTATGCATGCACCTATCTTAGATAGATGGACCATAGGTATACCTGTGGTAGTGGTTGTCATAGAATGTGTGTGACGAGTATGACAGAGAGTCGCGAAAAACAATCAGTAGGTGAATGACAGTCATTACAAATAGAGGTTGTGTGTGAGAGAATCCTCGAGAGATTATATCGCAGTTAGAAGCGAATTTATTTTACGAGTTTTAATTATAATTAACCCTTTGCACTCGACGATGTTTTGGCTAGGGAAGAGTAGAAATTCAAAAATTCTCTATTAAAACACTGACGATACTTTTTTGAGTAGTAAATAAAGATTTGTATAATAATAGAATTGTAGAATTATTTGATTTCGATACCTCGAACACTGTTACATTATATTAAATTTGATAAATTAATTAATATCCATCTTCCACATTTTATGAAACGGTGACTGAAGCTCACCTCTCGAGTGCAAAGGGTTAATATTATGCTGTTAATGTATTCAATAAATATTCTTATCAGTTTATCCCTTTACTCGCAATATCAACGTACTTGGTGGATATTTGCATTATTTCCCATGACCCTAAATCTAACCCAAATACCAAAATTACCCTGGACAGCAACATTTTCTGCTCCTCGACCATAAATATTTCCCGTCGCTGTCGCAGCGCCGTCCCCTGATCGAAAACTCTTTATCACACATCGTCGGTACCCCTATCTCGAAGGAACGTGGACGCGAGCCAACGCTCGTGCAGTCTCTTCCGGAAACTTTCTCGATATCCGCTGCAACGGAGATTCGCCGTGCACTTTCCAGGAATCACCGACGCTTGGTCCTCGCGGAAGCCAGTCGCGGGGCCAGCAGAGGGTTAGCCTCGGGGTGGAGTCGCCACACGTACTCGACGTTTTACGTCTATTTCAATAAAAACGATATAACCGAAACCCTTTGCAACAGTTCCTCACCGCCTATAAAAATAGTCAACGTGAAATCGCAATAAGTTCCAGCGGAAAGAGCCGAATGAAGGAACGGTCGTGAACGCGGCAGCTTTTACGAGACACGACATTTCGGAAGCAGTAAAATTCTATCCTGTCAAGCGTTCGCATAAAATCCTTCCCCGTTTCGGCCATTCCTCGCAAACAGACGAACGTGTTTCTCTTTCGTTTCGAAAAAGTTACTCGTATGAGCACATATGTCTGTGTGTG
Source organism: Eufriesea mexicana (assembly GCF_001483705.2). NCBI lineage: Eukaryota > Metazoa > Arthropoda > Insecta > Hymenoptera > Apidae > Eufriesea > Eufriesea mexicana. The sequence continues at coordinate 86,314 of NW_016909166.1, read as the reverse complement.
TGCAATTAAAGTAGATCATTCGTTGGATAGAGAACCGTAGATCGACTAACGAGCTTGTCAGGTAATTTTCGTTATCGTCGCGTTCCTTTTGTCCCTTGTTCAGCTTTGTTCCAACTTTCAGATCCGTTCAGGTGCCGACTTTCTCTTGATTTCCTGCTAATTTCGTAGGTTATTTTGGCGATTGTCTGCGCGTAATTGATCTAATTGGTGTGATTTCGTATTGTTTATAGCGTGCAATCGGGCCCACGTGGCAGTGTGTTCGTGGAAAGTCCGTGTGTGTAAACGGTCCGGTGGTATTGAGTTAACGATTTCCACGTAGCTCGGTTTGCGATAAGCTATCTGACGCTGCGTGTAATTTTGATTAGCATACTTCGTTCGAGTTAAATATACTATTTGCAAGCTCGGTTGAAACTATTTTCTTCGCTTTCAGTCGATAGCGCTTGAGTTTTGCTTGACGTGTGAATTTTTTAACGAATTACAGAAAATTACTGGATTTCAGCTGTCGTTACCTCGTGCAGAGAATCGTATTTTCGTAATCAAGATATTATTATCAAATTATATCGTACATCAACCCCTTATATCCACGAGTTGACATTCAACTTAAACTTTCTTTGAGTTTGGAAAATTACAAGAAATTAATAATTCATACGAGGTTTCTTTTCACGTTTTCGATTTTAAGAAATATCACCGACTTTAAAACACGATAGTTTCGAGTTATTGCTTTCGCGAAGCGAAGAGACCTTCGAGTGCAAAAGGTTAAACAGCAAACGTTCATTTTTATTCGTCGTTTGAATTATTTATCCTCTGAATTACTATTTAATACGTTCTCCTTTATGGCGGCCGCTGGTGATCATTAGTGGTCTTTAAGCCTCGTTAGCCAACAATGATCGATAGTGAAATAAATACGCGACATATCGTGTTCTTTGTACTGCTCGATAATATAATTCGATTCGATATTTCATTGTTCGTTTTAACGTGATTTATTACTGGCGTAAATGGAAAATCTATTAAAATGTGGTAATTATAAGCGGTGAATGCGTGTTATCTAAAATTAATTATAGTTTTAGATTATTAATATTGAAGAAACGTATTCATATGATTCGAGCAGCGGTATAATTCGAATAACTTCGAATAATGTTTTTTAAATAACATTATTCAATTATTAAGATCGTTAGGATGATCCGTCAGTGCACGATACTGTTTCCTTTGATACAACGCACTCGTTTGTGTCAGAGGGGGATGATCCAACATATACAACGACCTGACTCGTGAGTCATCGTAAGAGAGATATTTAGAATAACATTTAATGAGCCAGTGGCATTTTTCTCGTATTATATAAACATATATCTCATCGTCATTTTAAATATTAGAAGAATTAGGTTAGGAACCTAATAATGACAAGAAAGGTATATTATAAATTTATAAAATTATAATTATAAATTTATAAAGGTATATTGTAAATTTATAAATTTATATATTATAATTCATAATATATATATTCATACGATTATTACATGAATCCAATACCTATAATGGAAGTATTTCTAGGAATTATTTATAAATTCATATATTATAATTTATAATATATTATATATTCAAACGATTATTACGTAAATCCACTATGATGGAGGTATTTCTAGGAAATGTCACAGGAAATGAAAAAATTATACATTATTTTATAACAAAGTCATAAAATCATTTATGTATCATGCTAATGTAGAATAGATAACAGTAGAAGTTACATAGACTCGAGGCATGAGTCAGCACAGTCTTTCACTATTTCTTACAAAACCAAAAACACTTAAACTCAACAATGTTAAACGCGGAACGAATTTCGTTTCGTTTTCTTTTTTTATTTTAACGACCTAGGTGCATAAATACCGAAAATGCGTCAATGCATAAACAAAAGACAGCGCGTAGTAGAGGATACAAGATTTCTTGCAATATTTCTAACTAGAAATCTCGTTCCAATTTCCAATATTTCAACAAAATTCGTGGAAAATGTGTTAATATATTTTCTAATATTATAGAAATATTATATAGGTACTGTTTTCGAAATTTAATTATCGATATTAAATTAAATCGCACGTGAAAGGAGACCTTTGGCCATCAAGAATTAATTACCAATATTATATTTAAAAAAAGGTATCATTAATTAATATACCATAATAATCCATAATTATTATGATTTATATACAGGATGGGCCATTTTGATAATTTTTAACTACTTAGTTATTGTACAAACAACAAACGATTATTTTCTGATAAATAATAAGCTGTAAAAGAAGAAGAAGAAGATAAGAAGAAGATAAGACTGATTTTTACTCAATTAACCTTCTCATTAAAGATGGAAGAAATCAATTTACTAAAAACGAGATTAGTCGAGGTTCACCCTGTATAACACATTCAGTTACTGACCTTAAATGAATATTTCCACTGTTAAAAATACCCTAATAACCCAGTCATCCTATTAATCCAAAAGTCAATTTTGAACCCACAACACACACATCACGAATACTCCCAACCCCACTCCCACCTCATCCATCCATCCATCCATCCATCCATCTATCCATCCATCCACACTCAAATTAACCCTGGCATTAAAGAATCAATGATGGAAAAAATCAACTTACTAAAAACAGAAATTGGGGTTGTTCACCCTATATAACAGGTTCACCTACTGCTTCTAAATGAATACTTCCACTATTAACCCTTTGAGTTCGACGAATTTTTGGCTAAAGAAAGGTACGAGTTGAAAAATTTCCTATTATAAAGCTAACGATGCTTTTTTGAGCAGTAAATAAGAAATCGTATAATAATTAACACGTAGAATTATTTAAATCTGATATATTAATTAACACTAGGTTTACGAACGCTACCTGTATACCTATTTCTGAGGACACCTGTAAAATTGACAGTTAAAGGAAACCACGTGTCTTTTTTTCAACGATTAATTTAATTTAATAACAATTATATATTACATTAACAGTCTTAATATAAGTTAACTAGATCTATTACCACCGTATAATTGGAGCAACCATTCAGTCAAATTCACGGGTTTCGTAAATCTAGTGTTAATATCGAGCTTCTAAATTTTATCAAATGACCACTCTCGAAAGGCGCCTCTCGAGTGCAAAGGGTTAAAAATACCCTAATAACCTCGTCGTCGAATTAATCCAAAAAGTCAACTTTAAACCGACTTAAGTTTTTAACCACTTGCGCTATAAAGACGTGTCACGCACGTCGAGATGCTTTTGTTCCAAAGCCGCCAGCGACGTGTATAGCACGTCGATAGGCATTTGTCGCAGAAACAAAAACGACGTGTCGGTCACGTTAGCTCGCAGACGCGGTGCGACGTCAATGTAACGCCTCATCGCATGTTATATTGTAGAACACGGCAGGGCAACCGGAAGTTAAATCGTAGCGCAAGTGGTTAAAACAAAGGAACCCATAAACCACTCCTCAAACCCCTGAACGTAGTCACCCCAAAAAACGCGCGAAAGTCGCAGAAGAAAGAACTGGAAGCCTGGCTCGAGGTGCAATATCGCAGCCATGTCCGTGGTCGGATCGATCGGCTCCAGTGTCGAATAATTCACACGCGATAGAACGCTTAACAATGAGTAACCGTACACCTCCCAGGCTGGATTAACGGTCTCGCGAAATGAAAACGATGACGTCACGCGACGCAACGCGCCGCGTCGCGGCATTAAGCGCGGGATAGCGGCTTGCACACAGGGACGCGTGCTCGCGCGGGCACACCGGCCGGCGCACAATGCGAGCCGGGAGACCATAAACACCCCCGGAGAAGGCTGGCCGAGATGCCGTGAAGATCGTTGCCCTCCGGGTGCACGGTAGAAGTAGAAGGCCATAAAGATTTTAGGACTCTTTGGACACGAGACGTCGGCTGGCGCGGCGGCGCTACTCCGCGATGAAAAGCAACCGACACTTGCACGCCTTCTCTGCGGGGATCCTTCGTCCGTCTAGCGACTGTCCGTCGATCCCTCGATCATTGCGAAATTTTCACAGGATTGCGAGTTCTTTTATTTTTCCTCCGAGTTGCCGCGAGTTTTCTTGCGATTTGACCTTTTGCACCCGAGTTACGACTCTCATGACTGCTAATCAGTCCTCCGATCATTGCGAAATTTTGACTAAATTCTATTCTGTTTTACTTTTGCTCCGAGTTTCCATGTGTTTCTATGGGTTCTCATGGTTTTCCGTGCGATCTGACCCTTTGTGCAAGGATGATGACTCTAGCGACTGGCAATCAGTCCTTTCATCAAGCGAAATTTTGACTAGATTCTGATTTATTTTATTTTTTTTTTTTTTTCGAATTTACATGAGTTCTATGGCTTTCCATGAGTTTTCATGGCTTTCCACGAGTTTCTATGGCTTTCCATGCGATTTGACCCTTTGCACTCGAGTTATGAATCTAGCAACTGCCAATCAATCCTTTGATATGCGAAATTTTGACTAGATTCCGATTTCTTTTATTTTTTCTCCGAATTTACATGAGTTCTATGGCTTTTCATGAGTTTCCATGGCTTTCCACAAGTTTGCATGGCTTTCCATGCGATTTGACCCTTTGCACTGGAGTTATGACTCTAGCGACTGTCAATCAGTTCATTGATCATTGCGAAATATTGACTAGATTTTAGTCTTTTTCATTTTTGCTTCGAATTTGCATGAGTTTCCTTGAGCTTCCATGAGCTTCTACGAGTTTTCATGGTTCACCGTGTGATTTGACCCTTTGTGCTCGTAGGATGACTCTAGCGACTGTCAATCAGTCCTTTGACCAAGCGAAATTTTGGCTAGATTCCGATTTCCTTTATTTTTTTCTCCGAATTTCCACGAGTTCCATGGCTTTCCATGCGTTTCCATGACTTTCCATAAGTTTCCATAGCTTTCCATGCGATTTGACCCTTTGCACACGAGTTATTACTCTGACGACTGCCAATCAGTCCTTCGATCATTGCGAAGTTTTCGGCAGATTTCATTCTCTTTTATTTTTCCATTTTCCTGTGGATATCCGTAGCTTTCCATGACTTTCCATGGCTTTCCATGTGATTCGACCCTTTGCACTCCAACGATGATTCCGTCACCGTTTGTTCTAACACGATGACTGGCTCGCATCTTTTATACAGTGCGCTCAGGGGATCACGATAAAGTTTCCATCATTCTTAGGATATAATGACGAATTATCAAATAATATGGGAAAAAATGAGCGCAAATTATTAACCCTATGCATACATGTAACTACACATGAAATTTTGAAATGATATATACGTGACTTTCTTTTTCTGTTTCAGCATAAATAATATTAACAAGCTCAGAGAAATATACAAAGAACTTCGAATTGTTATATATTTGTAGCAGAAAGATCTTCAAGTTGTTCAAATTTTCAAAAAATGGTTGAAATAAAGCAAATAAAGGATTGAAAAATTAAAGTCGCCAGACACTGGTGACCACCATGACCTCACCGAGCAGACAAGTACTAATCACTATTGCCCAAAATTCTCTGACCTGTGTTTTTTCCTGAATTGGTAGTTCTAGTGCTAATACCTTGAAGCTTGAGGAACAATTATGAAGCAGTAACTAGATTAAAAGTAACTACACGTGAAATATTGAAATAAAGTTGCAGCACTGCATATACAACGAATTGTTATTGTTAACTCAAACATATTTAAGAAATTGTAGATTTGCTTGCGTTTAAAGAAGCCGAAATTTGCACATGTCTAGTATAATTTTAACCTGCACATGCGTACACAATCTCTTAGCTCCTAAACCGCTATTTTTAGCTGCGAATATTAGACAAAATGGCAAAACAAAGTGTGCTTCCTCGGGTGTAAGTCTTGTATCGAAAAGTGGGCCTACATTTTGCAAAAGTCGAAGTGATTTTAATTCCGTGTTATACCTAATGCTATAGTAATAATGAAAGAGATTCTGTTGATCTCAATTTGAAACAAATCAAATTTCCCTATTTAACCTAATCACTTCAACCTGATCAGCTCAAACTCTGAGTAAGTACTTCGGAGAATAAATGGCTCAATTTATAATGCAGAAACATAATTTTTCTTTCAATTTACTGGATACAAAAAGTACTGCCGAGTTTATAGAAGAATTGCTCCGAATTACTATCATTCCATAACAAAATGGAAAAAATGCCGTAACAAAAATCGCATGCAAACAGTGAATTTTACCTTTCCTTAAACTCTAACTACAACACTGACAATTAAGAAAAAAAATTCCTTAATAAAACAAAAATTTCTCGAAATAAGAAAAAGGTAGAGATCATAAATAAGAATCATATGCACAGGGTGACCACGGAAAAATTAAAGAGTTAGAAAAAGTCATAACTTGTTAAAAATGGTAGTCAGTCGTGTAATTTCATTTTGAACGTACAATAATGAATAAAATCTATCAATCCTATTTCCAAATAAAATAATAAAAAATTAAAAAGACACGTGTTTGTAAAAATTATTTTTAGTTTGTATCAGTCTTTCAGTAGCCACCCTATACGAGTGTAAAAATAAATTAACCTGTCACAAATCCAGAACAGAAAACCGTTCACCAATAATAAAACCGAGGTCCCTCGAGTCAAAAATTCGAACGAAAATTCGTCCCTCGAATCAACGAAAATAAAAATTAAAAGGCAGATAAAGAATAGAGAATGAACGAGAAATAAATAAAATTAAATGCAAATGGTCGGACGAACAATATCCGTTCCCGGAAAAGATGCTGAAGGAAGAGTCACAAGCTCGATGTGCAAGCGTGGATCGCCGTCATTGACGGGCGCTATAATATTTTATGGCATTCTTGCGATGGTAGTAGGCCGCCCTGAGTAGAGAAGATACGACGGGGGTGAAAGTGACAGATCATTTAACCCCGTTGCCTCGTAAAAGAGACTCGAGTCACTAGACTGTGACCAACTTTACTACCCACCCTCCCTTCAAGCGAGATGACCAAAACCCCCGCGATCTACGGTCACCCGCTCTTTAACAGTGATCCAGACTCGAGATCCATAGATCGGGATGCACACGTGGACGAAATTAAATTCGGTAATACTGTTCCGATCTCCATTGAGAGGATTGAAATTTGAATTACGCGTTTACACGATTCATTCCATACTGCACTCCTCTTTTATTTAGTTTGGTCACGTTAGTCAGATTTTACATACTCATCAACGCAAGATTATTTTAATTTGGAACTACGTAATGAAACATTTCTGACTAATTTTTGTTGGGTTTAAGGTTTAAATATCGAATACGAAAAATTCGAAGGATTTTAAATGAAATATAAACAAAAATTTGAAATAACATAGTTTTAGTAAATGGTATATATAGTTTATATAATTTCAATCAGTAAACTCCTGCTATGTCGAAGAATTAATAGCTTCGTGATTATTTTAACAATAGATAAGAATGAATAATTTGAAAATAATAAATATATTTGAATTAAAATTTAATATTGAAAAAGGAAATTCTAATAACTTTCTTTCCCTTTCCTGTTTTAATTTCATATATCAATATATAATATATAATTAATTTAACCCTTTGCACTCGACGACTTTTTGGCCAAAGAAGGAAAAATAAAAATATTTATGAATATCGAACTTCGAAATTTTATAAAATGGCGACTGAAGGGCGCCTCTCGAGTGCAAAGGGTTAATTCGGAAGTCTTCGCTATTTTTCATAAATTTTTCATAAATAGCTATCGAAATATGAAAGATAGCGATGAAATTTTAAATAAGATCGAATATTTACAGCAAAATAATCATTAAACATTACAGAAGCAGGTCTAAATTACTATTTTCCTACTTATATAAAATACCCCTTTACTTGACAAAATAAATACGTAGAATCATCTCTGTGTCCAACGAAAGCCTTCAAACTGATTACCCTACTATTGATCATTGACCACCCTATCCCCCACCCTAAATTATCCTTATAACAGCGAAACAATTGTACGTATATAAAACAAATTTCACTAACCAGACTCTCCGATCTCGAAGACTGTCGAAGCTCCGCTGGGGCGTGGCACGTGAACAGGAAAATCAGTCATACATCGCGCCATTTCGTCGGAATGTGTCGAAAAATAACACGCAAATGAGTCAGAAAGACATCGACGAAAATTGAACACAAGCCTGACAATGTTATTTACACCTCTCATCCTCGATATGCCTTTCTTGCTCGAATTCCCTACCATGAGAGCCTAGCACGCAGTGTTTACATTTGGCCTCGTCTACGAGCCATAGCTCTCACCTGTGATACTATTCTGCGTTACAGGAAAGAAATCATCTGAGAAACTTGTAGGACCGAATCCCCACCAGTCTAACCATTCTAACATTATGGCAGAAATATAGTAAAACGCTTCCCTTATTGATAAAACTGATCTCTTCCTATTAGCCCGGTCATAGAACACCATGTGACAAAGAAAGCGAAGAAAGCAACGAGACAAAGTGAGACAGACGCAAGAAATAGATGCAAGAGCGTAGACTCATCTCAAAAGCATATTAACTTCAGATTCTTCCGATGAACACACGATTATTTGCAATTACTAATTACTAATTAGCATGTTGATTAACTTTTCATTGCATTATGCAGCAAACGTGCTGTACTATACACATATTTTTTATATTTATGTTGCATCGTTTGATTTTTTTCAACGGTTATCTAGTATGATGCAATTATATAATTAATTTATCATAAAAAATACATCTTAAATTTCAAATCAATTTTCATAAATGATGTTAATTATTATTACTTTTGTACTTCTTTACTTTATAAATCTTTGAGCTATTGTCATCTGATTTCTTATCCGACTCGCTGCTTTGTATTTCCAATTCTAGGTCTTCAGTTGCGTCTTCTATTATTCCATCTTTCGTCCAATATTCGTGTTCCAGTGTTTCTACGTGTTTGCAAAATCTTTTCCAATCATATGGTGTCATTTCGTTTATTGCCTGGCGTAGTAGTGTTTCCAATTCATTGTAAGTTAACTCTGAGATAACGTTTCTTTCGCGGATATCTTACGCCTATGTTAACGTGCCATGTCACCGAACTTGAAGATAGTAGTTTTGGGAGTGTCATAGAAGAGTGAGTATTACTAACAAGAGTATAGGCGAAGCAAGTGGAATACCCCTTTTGCCCCGCAGCCGAACGAGATGACTTCTTTCCTGCAACGCAGAGTAGTGTTTGCTTCTATGTCCTTACCACATTGTATTATAGACCAAGAGGTTAAACCATCCAAAGAAGTACATAATTATAAGAATAGACGAAATATCCTTGCATTAAATCGTGACTTGAATTTTTCAAGTAGTCATCTAATAACGCGAATTCACCGAGTTAATACTTCAGGCAACTATAAACAGCGCATTTTCCCAGGGCTCGGGTATAGATCGTAAAACAAGACAATGTGGAAAGTTTTAATAAAACGGAAACCACCACGACCATTAATTACCAGAGGCAGCAACTGCGGGTCGAGGGTAGATTCTATAACACGATGACCACCTGCACCTACGTATGCGCGCACACACGTGCACCCTGCGCGTCGAACGTGTTATTTGGAACCTGTTGTCGAACCTGTTAGGTCCAATCTCGCCCCGTGAATTCGGGTTTGAGACAGGACGAGGTCCTCTCGTGGTTATGCGCGAAAAATCGAACGACTTCGTACGTGGACGAACCGTTCGTGCGATGGCGGTGGCATAATGCGCAAAGCAGAAGTATATCGGTACGTTTCCCTCGGTCGGCCATTCTCGCGGTTAAGGGGATCGATCGTGTTTCCGAGCACGACACGTTCCGTTTAATACAACTTGCAACAACCACGAAGAAAGTTTACTTTTTTATTCACTCGATCGTGTCTGACTAGAATGTCCCTCTGCGATGAGGAAATGGTAATTCATTGCAGATTCATTTCGATCTCGCGACTTATGCACTCGTTGCGTTGCTAAAGAGGTAAGTGTGTATACTATCGACAGGTTAGTGTAAGAAGCTTCTATAGTTGGAGAATTCGAAGGTCGTGGCAGAGAAATAAATTTTAAGATAAACAGTGGGGGACCATTGGTAAGAAGTGGGGGATCATTGTGGAAATAACATGAGGACTCTGACTGTGAGTTAGTTGTTACACTGATAAACAGATACAGGTATTATAGGCTTGTTAGTGTTGAAATTTCTACAATCGTAGAATTCCAAGTTCATGGCAAAGAAATGAATTCTAAAATAAATAGTGAGGGATCATTGTGGAAATAACAAAGGAACTGCAATTATGACTTGATTAGTTGTTACACTGATAAACAGATACATGTATTATAGGCTTGTTAGTGTTGAAATTTCTACAATCGTAGAATTCCAAGTTCATGGCAAAGAAATAAATTTTGAAATAAATAGTGGGGCACCATTGTAGAAATAACATGGGGACTATGATTGTGACTTGATTAGTTGTTACACTGATAAACAGATACATGTATTATAGGCTTGTTAGTGTTAAAGTTTCTACAATCGTAGAATTCGAAGTTCATGGCAAAGAAATGAATTCTAAAATAAATAGTGAGGGACCATTGTGGAAATAACAAAGGAACTGCAATTATGACTTGATTAGTTGTTACACTGATAAACAGATACATGTATTATAGGCTTGTTAGTGTTGAAATTTCTACAATCGTAGAATTCCAAATTCATGGCAAAGAAATAAATTTTGAAATAAATAGTGGGGCACCATTGTAGAACTAACATGGGGACTATGATTGTGATTTGATTAATTGTTACACTGCTAAACAGATACATGTATTATAAGCTTGTTAGTGTTGAAATTTCTACAATCGTAGAATTCCAAGTTCATGGCAAAGAAATGAATTCTAAAATAAATAGTGGGTGACATTGTGGAAATAACATGAAAACTCTGACTGTGACTTAGTTAGTTGTTACACTGCTAAACAGGTACATGAACTATAGGCTTGTAGTGTTACAGTTTCTACAATCGTAGAATTCGAAGTTCATGGGAAAGAAATGAATTCTAAAATAAATAGTGGGTGACTGTGGAAATAACATGGAAACTCCGATTGTGACTTAGTTAGTTGTTACACTGCTAAACAGGTACATGTACTACAGGGTTGTTAGTATTGAAGCTTCTATAGTCCTACAATTTGAAGTTCAAGGCAAAGAATATATGGAATTGGTAAAATTGATAAAAAGTTGAGAATCATCACTCGATTAGTTGTTAAACTACTTTACACAGATACACTACAAGCTTATTATTCTACAATCACAAATTTCGAAATTCATGACATACTTAACTAAAGTATGTAATTGGTAAATTCGGTGAAAAATGGAAAAACATTATGGAAACTAATTGCTAAGTTGTAGATAATAGTAACAAGTCTAGTGAGTTAAATACTGCTGTAATTAGTATGATTTAAATATTGTAGATACTTCGTTTAAATGTTGATAAAGAAAGATAAAAATTGGGAAAAATAGGAAACTATTATTTTATTACTATTTAATCTATTTAAATTTGTCGCACGATAACATAACTTAAAATTCAGCTTAATGCTAGAACATAAGTCTAGCTGCCTATGATTGAAATACAGAAACTCATCTGTCGTATATAAAAATTATTATATAAATAAATATAATTATTATAATAAAAATTATAATAAAATTATAATATAAAAATTGAAATTATAGTTAAAATAGATTTCCATAATTATCGTGATTTATATTAGAAATTGAATTCGATATCACGAGATAAGGAATTAAAAATGACTAGAGAAATGTTTGACCTAAACAAAATTATCAGGCACCGGGCAGAAATTCTTCTTGAGCTTAACGAAGCTCTTCAAAGATTGATAGTGTTAATAAAGCGAGGGTAAGCAAAAATGGAACGATAGTTACCATAATCACCAATTAATATACGATCGACTATCATTCAATAATCGACTCATTTGGCAAAATATCGAGTAATGAACTCATGGAGGGTAGTCGCGTGTGCGATCGTGATCACGTTTCCTAAAATCGTTAACGGTGATCGCACGTGAAGCGAACGTGTAATCAATCGATGAGCATTGATCGATGCAAATAGGTATCTCGTTTGGATGATCGGAGACGGTGTTGCCTCGATGAACTGTGAGAACCTCGTAACCGTGAATATCGCTGTATCGCCTGGAAATTTTATGCACATCGAATAACTAAACGTGATAAATATTCCACACATCTTACTCCGCGTTTAATTTTGCATAAGTGAAGCAAATTTCATACATGTACTGCCATATAACAACATTTTTACACGGTTATTAAATTTTCCGAAATTTTTCGAACTCATCGACATTTCAAAAATTTTTAATATTAAGCACCGACATCAAAATTTTCTCGCATATCGTTAACACAAATTACAGAGGCGGAATGAAAATAAATTTTTAATAACTTTGTTAATCATTAAGGTACCCGATATTTATTTTAAAAAATATATTATATGAAGATATTATATAAAGACTATATAAAAACTATATTATACTTGATGCCAATCTTGACAAGACCAAGATGAACACGAAAAAAAATTCGAAAAATAAAAATATAATCTTCGTTACAAATAAATTTGCTGTAATAATTTCGAAGCTATATCCCACCATGCAATGTTTTTAAAAAATCAAGAATTTGTTCAGTTAACGCAATAAAATACTATAAAATATCAGAAACATATTTCCATTTTAAAAAATGGCAGAAGCTCGTCCCCAAGTCTACCTTTATCCAGAAAAATTTCATTTGACTCACTTTATATTTCCTCTTTGATCTTTGCAACTATATTCTCACTCGTGTCTTCCTACAAATAACAATAATCAGGTAGGGCTAAAGTGATAGATACCAACTGACGTTACTTGGGCAAGAGTCGAAGCAGTCGATGGCAGTTCGGAAAATTCTACTGAACTTCGACAGAATGCATATTATTATATAGGGTTTTCGAGTATGCAAGTCCGAGAACAGTTAAGTATTGATCATTTCTAAGTACTGAAATCGATCGATTCCACCGACCGAGCACGAAACAGACATACCGCGACAGGAAATCGACTAGCAACGTTTTGAATTGTAAGTAACATTGTTATACCTCTTCCTGCAATTTAGCCTACGACCTTTTCGTCATTTTCACGTGCACTTATGGTATTCTCAAGCAGAGGCAGCATGCTATGACGGAGAAATGTCGACCAGGAGCGACGAAACTGTGACTTCGCACTTTGCAAAACGACCTTTATTAGAAACGATTAATTTTGGAATCTTTGAAAATCGAATACAGATCCTTGGATTATTTTTAACGAAACTCGAAACTCGAATTCCAAACCATGAAAATTTTGGGACTAGGGATTATCGAAATTTATAACGTAGATTATGTTATTTAAATTATTGTGAAGCAAAATTTGCATAAAATATTTCTCACAAATTTTTGTTGCTGATAGTTAAATAAAACAGAAACGGAAATATAAGAATTAAGGGAGTTTCGTGGAAACGAGCCCTAATTTTCACCTCGAATTATCTATTTGCTCTATTACCTATTCTAATATTAATTACTCTATTATCTATTCTAGTTGGACATAATTGATGCTACTTTATTAACAGAATTAATTAGGGACAAGCCAATTTATTTGAAAAAATTCGAACAGAGATAAGAGACTTCAAAGAGAAATTAGATCACAGACACTTCGGTGTAAACATGTCTATAGTTTATTCCTAATTTGATTCTCATTAACCGTGTATTAACATACAGGTATATTGACGTAAGTATTTAACGCGTTAATAGAGCTATTCAATATCCTGACATAAATATTTAATATGTCGGAAGAAATTTTAATATGTAAAATATTTTATGTATAAATACTTGGATAATCGAATGCATTCACGCATTAGCATATTTCAAAACAATTTCTACCAGCTGTATATCATATGAAATGCAACTACACGTACATCTTCTAGCTTGCCATTCTCAGTGGAAATTATTCATCTAACAAATTGCTACTCCGAAATTTTAATTCCACTATTTCTACGGTATAATAATTGAAAGAGAAATGTTTTCAATAGCTGTTTGTTCGAATAACAGGGAGCTTTTCTGAAAAGCGTGTAACCACTTTCATGACCACTTTGTGGCTCTTCTATATCTGCATATCGTACAATTTAAACATCACGTAAATTTGTATATAATATATTTACATCTGTATCAATGTGTCGTATTAATAACATTCGCATTGATGTCATTCTACTAACTGAAGCTCAGAAAGGAGCAACGGCATATTTAATCCTGACCTGAAATTCAAATTTAATTCTTCGAAAACTCGATCATGCTGGTAATTATGGGAGGTGGGTTAATCCGAAAATGAAAAATGGACGATATTATTAATTTTATTATATATTTATACGACGATATTATTAATTTATTATATATTTATTACAGGTCGAATTAATTTTCATTGCAGTAAGATAAAACAATTTCCGACAAAATAGCAAAGAATTGAATAATTATATAAAGCTTGTACAGCTTTGTCGCGATTAATTTCTTTTTAATTTAGCTTCGAATATCTCGAGAAGGAGCTTAGTCGACACAGGCCACTTTCGTAATATCGGCATAATTTCTCGAGCTGATATAGGCTGCGTGTGCATGCAAGTGAATTAACGAGCAGATTTTCAGTGACGAAAGTTTCCAAAACGAAATTACCAAATCGATAACAACCGAATGGAACGTTCGCACACGCCAGTATGGCGGAGATAAATTTTTGATAAAAATACGCCACTATGTGAACATTGCTTTCCGTTATCACCGATAATGTCGAATAACTATGTCGTCTGAATTAACTGCGACGCTCGTGGGGTTAACCTTCTCAGAAATGACACACGTGCATACGTTGTATGCATAATTAATACCAAACTCGGCCAGTCACACACGAACTCCTTTTCCATTTCCAATCGCTTGCCAGTGGTATTAAATCGAGTAAAAGTGCATCGAATGAACACGAAGATGCCCCATGTTAAATTAAATATATTCGTCCATTAGGGAATTGAAATTGACGTTAAAGTCTGAACTCAATTTGATGTTCACTCGTCACCTGTACGATAATTGCTCGATACAAGCGTTTATCGCGCTTGTATCTGGAACAAGGTATCAACGTAACCGATCTGACGTTGGCACACGTACACCATCAAGCGTGCACAATCGATATTTTCACGAAAAGTTTCTTGATAATTGCAGCGGCATTACGTGACACAGCTATGAACAACTTTAAACGTAACCGCGGTTCACTTCGACTCGATTTATTTTCTTATTTACATTTTAACGTTCCCGGTTATTTGGACGCTGTAGTTGCGTGTGTCTGTCGGCCATCGAGATCAGATTCGGGAGCGGATTGGTCGAACGATTACTTCGAGTCTTTAAGAAACTAAGAATATTATCGCGAAATTAATTTTGTAATAACCTATTGTAACGTTCAATCCCACTTCTGAAATTTGTAAGGGGACTTTTAATATTCTAACATAAAGAACTGGGTGCTAATATTATATCGTAAGAACTCTCTAAACTCTGTCTAACAACTCATTCACTCCCGAAGGAACTGTCCTAAGGAACTCTCTCCTAATACTCTTTCTCATAACTCTCTAACGACTGACTAACGACTGACTCCTTCATTCCCATGTGCCTTTATTTAAAACCATACACTCTATCCTCTTCCATACCCATGCTCTCTTTCCCAATCACGCTTTCTCACGCACTCTTCACTCAAAATACTTCCATAAAAATCCCGTCCATACGATCCACAAGTACGGTCACTCATCCTTCCGCACGCACTCCAGATAATATTCCGAACACTCGAGCAAAATCCAAGACGACTGTTTATTATCTTCTCTTTCCGGGCTGGCATTCCTATATATTTTCTTACACTACTATTTTCCTACGTTTCTCTTTTTCTGAATAATTGTAAGCCTTAACCGTTTGAGTTCCAGAATCTTTTGGAAGAATTCGGTCGAAAAACCACGAACAGCGCGATAACGCTTGCTTAATCGAGTGCGAAGAAGCCCAAACGATGCGATAGCGCTTGTTTAATTTTATATCGAAAATCCCAATCGTCGCAATAGCGCTTATTGGTGTTATGTGACGTACGTGCATCAGCAAAGTTGAGCGCGCCATTTCGACTGAAGAGCGTGATCGTGCTGCTTGGGACTCAAACGGTTAATGAGGACTGGAAATGTTGAATTTAAGAGAAAATTGAATCGAACTAACGTAGTATATCAGGATCTAGATGAACTAGATGAAATAAAAATTTGGAGCATTTGGGGAACTAAGAATAATAGCTACGAAATTAATTCTAAAATATTGTGATATAATTTTCGTACTGTGTTTCTTTCCCACCGATTAGCCCTCTCAGTGACGACTGAAAAGGTTGAAGTTGAACGAGAAATGTTGAATGAAACCGGTATAGAAAATGTATAGATCAAATTTGATGGAAGTACTACAAAATTTTAGTTTCCATAGGACTCGAGGATATCGTTATACTATATTGTGTAAATATTCGGTGGAAATATTTGATATTTATTGTACAAGCAACTTAGGGTACGAGAAGGTACATGGTACAGAGGAACAAAAGGACGCGACGATAGGATCAATCGAACTCTTATTTTATCTGATACCAAAAATCGAATTGATTCGTGGCGAGGTCGTAATTTTCGCATCAGAGACCAGGATGAAAAGATGGCAACCCTAAGGATCAGAGTGAACGACGCGACACAAAGGGTGGCGGAGAGCCTGGAGGATCAGTGGAAGGCTGTTCAACTCAAAAGGAGTCGTAAAAACAGACCGGGAAGATACCAAAAGGAATTACAGTCGTATTCGACTGCCTTCGCTAAATCGATGTTATTCATGTGTATACTTGTCAGCATTTTAGACTGACTGATGGCTAGATGGCTTTTACCCTCGTTCCTTTAGAATACGTTATAGAACTACAGTGTTATTAACCCTTCGCACTCGAGAGGTGACCCTCAGTCACCATTTCATAAAATTTGAAAGATCGATATTAATTAATATATCAAATTTAACGTAATGTAACAGTGTGCGAAGTATCGATGTCAAATAATTCTACAATTCTTTATTTATTGCTCAAAAAAGTATTCTCAGTTTTTTAGTAGGGAATTTTTGATTTTCTACTCTTCTCTAGCCAAAAAATCGTCGAGTGCAAAGAGTTAAAATTGGTGTCTTTTGAACTATCGAATAATTCTTGGATTTAATTTTATTTCAATTATTTAACCCTTTGGTTCCTAACACTGGCTCATTGCTTAAGTCACTGCTTAGGACCATCATAAAGATCGATGCTCAATGTTTAAATTTGCGATAATTATATACATAAATTTTTATTTCCTTTTTATTTCATTGTAAAAAAGAATGTCATCAATTTTATCAAAGAAAAATTTCGCATTATTAATTCTTTATGGCAAAAGAACCATCGAGAACCATAATAGGTTAGTCTAACTATATTAATATTTGTCAATACTTCAATGTAGCCTGAAATTTTGTCCACATTTTAGCTACGTTGAAAATGAACTTCGCGTGGAATTGGTTATTTGCATCGAGAATTAGCAAAATGTGATTCTCGCTATAGCTATACACAGAATAATAAGAAAATTAATTATTTGCTATTTGTACTGTGACTATAAGAAAGAAATACATATAAAGTTCCATATACACAATTCATATGTCAACAGTAGCAAAATGTTAACTCAACAACTATCGATCTATAATCTCTAGCTAGGTAATACACGCAAATGACAATAACTGAAGAGATATGACGAAGATAAATAGGTAAGCATATATAAAGAACTTTTTATCTGAATAATAGTCTGAATTAATATTATCGACAACAGCAGCATGTTTCCAGCCTATTTAACTGCTGTGTACTTGCAGCATTAGAATTCTCTCTGCTGAGCCTAAAACACGTAACATTTCCCTATTTTCTGTTGCAACATTAAAAATCTCTAGCCATGCAGACATTGGTGATATAGAAATTTGTCTTATTCAGTGGAAGGTTCAAGGCGGGAATTTAAGATGTTGACAGCGTAACTGTATTATTCGTTTTCACAGGAATTAATGGAACTTCTTCATGCCACCTTTTCAATAAAGTAAAGTTTCTCGATTGGCTGAAACGGAAAATGTAACTACAAAGTGATTGTCTCGCTTCTGGAAAATTAATAGTTGATAAGTGACGTGCGGTATCTCGTAATCGTTGGATAAATCGAACGATTTCAATTTATTCTAAATCAATACAAGAATGTTAAATGTTTGAAAGAAAATTACAGTGCGCCAACACAAGTACTCGACACACCTGATTATACAGCTACAATAGTTCTAACACGATGCATTTGCATATGCAAATTCGCATAAGCGATGATAAGTCACATTGCAGAAATTATTAATGCATTCTAACGCTGAACGAAGCCGAGTTTTCACCTAACTGCAACGATCCGCTCTTGTAATACAAAATGCGGGTATTGATAATGCTATTTCAACCTCATTGATTACTATACATTCGCGTCTAATTGCCCTACGATCACGCACGATAAAACAGGCAAATGGAACGTTTTAACCGTGTAATTGTGCTCATTTTTATATAAAGGGAATTATTGACACTTGACATAACGACAGAATTTTATTAAAAATTAACTAAAAGTTAATTAATTTTATTAAATATTAAGTTATTAACTAAAATTTCACTATGTACGTCCTGACGTAAATATGTACACTTGTGCTATACATTTCAAATGCATATCTATCTTTGTTAAATTAAAAATAAAAAGTATCAGCCTCTTTTCATTTATTTATTTATAGTTATTTTATATTTATTAATTTATTTATATGATAAATGTTCGGTAAAGATTGCTTTAAAAAATTCTGAAAATTGATGAAATTACAGTCGTGTATACGTATTCGATTTTTATTTAAAGACGATTACTATGTTGATATATTTCATTAAATGGCAAGAGCAATAGAAATATACTGCAAAATTTCGAACACATCGTTCCCAAGTAATTCTAAATGTTAATACATTCGCGGTCAGTAATATTCCCACTTTCCTAGCAGCAAAAGCTATTAGAATTTAAAATAAATTCAAATGCTGTTGGTTACAGACTCGTGTCATCAGGAGACAAGGATGAAAACAGAAAATTTGTATAAAACGTGCAACTTAGGAATCGTTAGGATCGCAGACGACGTGAATTCGTATCAGCAGCTGCGAATATATCATGCCACCGAAATTCATGTTCAGCTTCGCGAAGTACATAATTCAGCTGCCCTCGTTCCACCTCATCTACGTCTTTTTCAACAAGAATGAATAAAGCCACGTCGCCATTATTTATAACCTGAAACTCAGGCGCGGGACCAAAATCGAGCACCTGAATCACGAGGAACAGTTGCCTTGAATCATAAAATTCTGTACACCTACACAAAATTAATTACTTAGAGTCTACTCTTTATAACCATGCCCTAGTCGTTGTCAAAATAGAGAATCTCTAATTGCAGATTTTATTCCAATGTAAAACCTGCAACGATTCTTATAAATAGATCCTACTGAGTCAACACGACTGTATCAGTGAAACACAGGAGCACAGTAATAAATAAACAAAACGAGCTGAAAAGAGTATAAACACGTGGATAGATAATTCCCAAGTGAAATTGCACGATTAAACTATAGACACAGAAGGATAATCGACGTTCTGCTATAGTTTGGTACCGGTAGACACCTGAACCGGATCAAGAATTCAGAATCTCGAATATAATTCAAATTTCCCCCCCGTGAAATAAATTCCGCGATTATTTTGAACGCACCAACGATAAATCGTATCAACCTCCAATCATGGTTGGGAATACAAAATAACTGAACGACCTTGGCTCGGTATGGCGGGTAGATGGCGTAAAAGGGACGGCGAGAGACGAGACGATGCGCCCTCTGTGCGAGCAAGAGAGAAGCTGGGACGTAATAAAACCTGGTAGTAGAGTCAGCGGTTATAAACTGAATTCCTGGGATCACCTAGGTTAGAAGTCGAACGCTTTCCAGTGATGGAGGCTAAAAATCCGTCGGAAAATAGGGGAAATATTGGAAAAGAGGCAGCAGACAAACGGAGTCGAGGCATTAAAACTGGTCGTTCCGGCGTGAAAGAAGTTTCTATGGAACGTACGCGACACAGAGATGCAATATGCGCGATAATTCTTTTGGCATTCGAGGTGATCCTTAAATATGGCCGCGACGTTAACGAGGAAACTTGGAACGGTAGAGTGGCGGTTATGATTTAACTTCTACCCCTTGCCTACGGCTTTACACTTCCTCTATATAGTCAGGAAGTCAAGAATAATGCGAGGTTCACGTCGCGCGACACGTTCGTCGACGGTGTGGACTGTTAGTTGATAGCGGACAGGCCAGACGGCGCTGCGTTGTTAGTGGGCGAACTTAGATCGCGTTTGAGCGCTTCAAAACATTGCTTCGTGCTTAATAATAAATCTACTATAGCCTCCACGACTGGCTTTTAATTTTCAATTGGAAATTCTCCACACGGTGTTATCGTTTTCTTCATTTGCTTTGCTCTTGATCTATCTTTTATTCTTGAGGCTAGATCATTTTACCAATCGAATAACTAATCACGGTAGGTTTACTGCTAAACTGTAATTATAAAGATGTAAAAAATTTATTTGATGTAGTGCATCGGTTTCAATTTTGTAACTCATACTGGTATATATGTAAGCAACAGATAACTGCATAAATTGTTCTCACTGACTATTAGGAAGTACCATGAAGTTTTGACTAATATAAACCAGGCAAAAGGAAACGTGGTTACCGAGAATAATTATGGGACTTCAGAAATGGTATTAACACTGATATATATAAAATGAAATTAATTTAATAAATTTCCTAAATTCCACTGGCCTTTCTGTTAGTGCTACTATATACTACCCAATACACATACTGGTAGCCTAAGTTAAAACCGTGTTTTAATTTTCTTTCTCGATAGTACCCTTATCTTATCTATTTATTGCAACTAACCGTACTACATAACATTTGCAGATAATTATGGTCTAATCAGCGTTCCTACAATCTAAAGCACACTTGTAGTATATTCTAGTTACACTTCGTTACCCTTCATAAAAAAACAAACTGTGGTAGTCAGATCAGATAATTGAACTAACGCGCCATTAAAAATATCGCAAATAAAAATAAACTGTTACAAGAAAACATTTAATCACCCTAGAATCTTCTCTGAAATTTCCTCTCCGAGTTCGTTTACGAGGAGCTTCAAACGCAAATCTTTCCGCAGATATCTATCTCCTGTATACAAATTTATATATACGATACAAATACGATATATAACTTCGATAAAATAAAATTACTAGATAATGCTTTCCTTTAATAGATAACACGTGGACGATATTTTCTATCGCAATCCCGTTAGACACACGTCTAGATCTGTATCGCCAGGATGCACATAAATCGAAGTTCTTAGGGCAGAAAACTGTTGTGCCCGATGACTTGTGCCAGACATTAACCAGAATTACTTTTCCAAGTAGTTGTTAGGTTTATGGAGTTACTTTCTAATTTCTACGCTGTTACGTTTGTGAAATTGCCTTTTCCGTCGTTACGACTCCCGGCCGCAGTTGTAGCATCACAGCCCGAGAACATTGCCGAGAAAGGTAAGTAATGCAATAATAATAAAACCTAAGTAATTGCCGGGGTAATGCAATACGCCTCGAATGCACGGGTCTCGAACTGAAAATAACAATGTTAACACCGGGAATGTACACGCCGTTCCTCGGCTTAAACATTGTACCGATTAGACACGGGTGTATTGGAATCTCGAGTTTCTTGCAACACACTTTCCCAGAGGTCGCCACTGTGCCTTTCTTGTGATCCGAAGATCGGTTGGGAAAAGGCGAATAGAGAAGTATCGCAGGTGTAGAAGCCTTATGGGATAATAAAAGAAATCGAGTGCCAGTGACATTCTGACATACTAGTAATTTCCTTTCTTTTACCCCCCTGTAATGATATGTCATTTCGAAGGTACATGCCTGTCTATATTCCTTCAACTTTATTCTATTTGCTTATCGTTCAATTATTCTTTCCTTTTAATGCACTTACTGTTATTACTGTTCATACTGTTACATCGTATCTTTATTATTCCATATTGCTACATTAACGCAGAATTTCGAATATTTCTATTGCTTTACTAGACCTCGATATATACGATATGTATTTTTGTTATTTCATATTGTCACTTGCATTTCCGTTATTGAATATAATGACATATTCAGATTCAGTCGATCAGAATTTTCGGTTTCCCTGGGCAAACTGAACTCAGACTGCAGAGAGCTTAATCGAAATTTGTTACCTGCCCACTTTGTGTCTATTATTTATTCTCGGAAAGAACAAGGAAGTTGGAGAAATATTTTTCAACCAGAAGGAAACATAAACGTAGGCTAAATACGCTTTTCCGAAGAATTAAATGTGGGAAATGTAGCAGAACAGGTTAACGCAAATAGCACACGATTTCCCATTTGGTATTGAGAACCTGTTACGCGAGTAATTAACGAATGCTCCTTTTCTGATCCTGCTGATACCTTTGCTATAATCAGAACAAGTATCTGAAACAGGATGTTCCGTCCCCGAATTTTATGGTCTCAAAAATTCCGAAGGAACATCTTCCTTCACTGAAATACCTTCAGTTCCAAGTTAAAATTTGTCAGGAAAATGCAAACGAATGGAAACTGTATTGTAGGATGTCGAAAACTGGTTTTATTGTCTTCAACGTATGAAATAAAATATTTATATGCTTCTTGTTTCATCTAAGGAATATCGGATCTGCGAGAAAGGTTTTGAAACACCAAAAACGAACAGAATGATATGAATAGGATAATACGAACACTAAACTCGGAAAACTAATTTAACTCAGGAAAAGAACACTAAAATAACGTAACTGTAACTGAAGCACACTCTAATTTGACTCTCTCCAACACCAAACGACTCACGCCCGTGCGAGATCTATTTCTACGAAGACTCTTCAACGCTTCTTCGCTAAGGACTCTGCCTGTATCGTCAAGGGTCCTGTTTTTAACCGTTTGAGTCCCAGAGGGTTTTGAAAAAACACTGTCGAGGAATCCCAAGCAGCGCGACGGCGCTGCCTCTAAGTGGGTGTGAGAAGACCCAAGCAATGCGATAGAACTTCTATTTTATATCGAGTAATCCCAAACGGCGCGATAGCGCTTTGTTTACATTATGGCGATGAATGACCAAGTGGCGAAATAGCGTTTCGACTTCGACAATCGATGACTTCGAAATGTGCTGGGTCTTCTTGACATGAAATCTGAACAGCGCGATCGCGCTGCTTGGGATGCAAATGGTTAAGCTTTTCACAAAGCTCGATGGCGTGCCTTCTCCAATCGCTAATTGGCTGATACGATTCGGCCGATTAACGATTTGCTCCCCGTGACGATTGCAATTTTGTTGACCTACGTTTCACCTCCCCACAGAGAGCACGCGACTTAGCTTTGCTACCAAAAGTAGCCTTTCATAACGGTGCCTTTTTCCATTTGCTTCTAGGAAATAACGCGTAAGTCATCGATCGATTTATAATTTAACGACCGATAATAATTTAAAATAAAAAATCCAGAATCGGCAACGGCCGATATTTTCACGAAAGATAATAACGTAATAAACGCAAATATTATATCGAAATGATTAATCAGTTCTCTCTTTTCTCACTCTCTGTTAGGACATTCTTCGAAACGTCATTTACACTAGATGGGAATCTCAGATATTTACACCATAGACTTCGTAACTATAGACAAGAGACTCTCACTCATCCAACGATACTTACGCTCACACTCGCAAATGTGTCATACCTGCCTATAATTATGAAAATATCCTTGGCTACGTCAAGAATTTGATACAAATGATTTCGTCACGCATTTTATATCAACCCTTTTGTTTCTAAAATAAGAAATCCCGAAATGGTATCCTACAGTATTATAAAATTAAAAATTTAAATGCCTGGGAACGAAGAATTAATTGCTACGTTAACATTGAACTACTAGATAAACACCCAGTAAGAATCTCATAAAAATTGAACACATCACGCTGAAGTTTCTCGAAGTGTCGAGAAAATGAAAACACCAGTGGTGTACATACTTATAGTCTACCTATAGTTCGTAATTATTTTAGTGTTCATCCCTCTAACGTGGTAATAAAATCAATTATAGCCGAGATAATGCAAAATGCAGAGTAGCCTATACGTAAAAATAGGTCGAGCACACATGAGGCATGAAATTTTAAGCAAAATCTCAGATAAGTGCATAATTTCGATAAAAGATTTAACCTCTTTGCAAAGGAAAACATCGAAGTACTGAAAAACAGGTGTCGATTCGTCGAGTATATGACATGTCATGTATTTCTTCAGATTTTCCATAAGAAAATGCAAAAATGACGCGATCATAGTGTAAAAATTAAGTTAAAAAGTTTTATTCCATTGACGAAACTTGGCTGACCTTTCTCAATCTTGCAACCCTGATTTTAAGTATAAATATCGGGATGCTTATGGAAAATGACGTGGATTTGGAAAATTCGACAGAAATTCGTGGAATGCTTAGTATTAAATTAAAAATAAAAATATTTGATTATACGTGAATAAAATTTTAAATAAAAATACTGCATGCGAATGTTGACAAATTTAAAATGAAGTAATGCTAACTACTCTTATGGAAAATAGCGAAATGTGTACCTAGATAAAATAAAAGCTTATTTGCAACAGTTAATTATTATTCCTGACAGCAGTAAGTAATATTTCCGACAGTGAATGTTATATGTAATTACAAAGCTGTGCATTAGGGTGTATACTTCCATTAATTGCTCTCACATAGTATCCTGCACAGATACTATCTCCAGTGATGTTATACAATTTCGCACAAAGTCTCACTGCGAGTGACTGAAACATTCTGTATCGTGACACTCTGCCATTCCATTAAGAAAGTAATTTAGATCAATTAGGAAACAGATAGCAGTGCTTCTAAGTATAATCAATTGTTTAATCAATTCCAAGAAGAAGAATCTTATTTATATAAAATAAAAGTGTCAGTAGAAATTTGACCAATTGTCAAAAACGAAATGGCACAAGAAGATAGTAAAACGACCGTTCTAATTAACCCTTTGACGTACAAAAGTATTTAAAATACGCTATTTCTATATTCCATGTGTTATTTTAAAAATTAATATTTCTACGTAAACGAAATTTCTGTTTTGTAATAATACAATATTTTTTTAAAACTTCGAATCGTGTTTTATTTCGATTTTATTCGTATGTCGAAGGGGTGAAGGTTAATCGCTACCTGTAATGGCTACCTTTCCAAAAATCCTTCAGATCTCGCAAATAGGTACATAATATTCAGAATGTAATAGAAAATCTTCTAAGGGATCGAATATTTTCTAATTCTTTACGATTCTCTATATCCCTTTGTAATGGGACATCAATTTTATCCAAAAATCCTTCGAAAAATCTTTCAGATACCGTAAATATGTACACAATATTCAGAATGTAATAGAAAATTTTCCAAGGGATTGAATATTTTCTAATTCTTTGCGATTCTATATCCCCTTGTAATGGGACATCAATTTTATCCAAAAATCCTTCAAATCTCGCAAATAGGTAAATAAATTCAGAATATAATAACAAATTTTCCAAGGGATTGAATATTTTCTAATTCTTTGCGATTCTATATCCCCTTGTAATGGGACATCAATTTTATCCAAAAATCCTTCAAATCTCGCAAATAGGTAAATAAATTCAGAATATAATAACAAATTTTCCAAGGGATCGAATATATTCTAATTCTTTGTGATATCCTATATCTCCTATAGTGGGGCATCAATTTCATCCAAAAATCCTTCCAAAATTTCGTCAGATCTCGCAATATGTACATAATATCCAAAATATAATAGAAAATTTTCCAAAGGACGAATATTTTCTAATTCTTTGCGATTCTATATCCCCTTGTAATGGGACATCAATTTTATCCAAAAATCCTTCAAATCTCGCAAATAGGTAAATAAATTCAGAATATAATAACAAATTTTCCAAGGGATCGAATATATTCTAATTCTTTGTGATATCCTATATCTCCTATAGTGGGGCATCAATTTCATCCAAAAATCCTTCCAAAATTTCGTCAGATCTCGCAATATGTACATAATATCCAAAATATAATAGAAAATTTTCCAAAGGACGAATATTTTCTAATTCTTTGCGATCCTATATCTCATTGTAATAGGACATCAATTTTATCCAAAAATCCTTCAGATATCGTAAATAGGTACATAATATCCACAATATAATAGAAAATTGTCGAAGGGATCGAATATATTCTAATTCTTTGCGATCCTACATCCCCATGTAATGGAACATCAATTTTAACCTAAGAAGTTCAATGACCTATGAAGAACAAATTTATTTCAACGAATCATCCGTTTCTACTGCATACTTTTATTTATTTCCTGTTTATTTCATGTCTATTTCATGTTCCACATATTTTGTATATATATAGAAAAACATGTTCTGATACGAGAAACGAGTTATAGGAGAGACTGGGGCTAAAAATTCCATGACTATGTTGATCTAAGAGCTATTTTTGCAAAATGAAAACAGATAGCGATACATTCTAAATTGACCTCGTTGTTTAAGATGCTCACGCTATTGTGTCGGCTATTTCGGTAATATCCACGACAATGGGTCGTGCAGTTTTGAGGAAGAGATCGTAAGTAGGCAAAATATATCCGGACCTATACTCCTCGATCTATTTCGATCATTTCAAATTTCCTTCGTTCGATCTTTCGTCCCGTTGTGTCAAATGATATTTAAGAACTCGATGCAAGACTTCCTGTTTCAGAATGTTTATACATTATAACAAGCAAGCTCGTGAAGATAAGTTAAATCGATTACTATCTGGAAAATTATCATAAACTGCGAGAGCTCGCGTTCACCTCTTACCAGCTCACCTGTATGCAGTTTACAGGAGGATTTTGCTCATTATTAATATTGTTTCCTGGGTGTTCGATGCCAGGTAGTTGGGTACGTGAACCCAGCCTAGGTCCGATTAGTCTGAATCGATATTGATCGAGTCAAGCACGAAATGACAAAATGGCATAGTGAGAACGTGCCGTGCTCTATATTATCGAGATTTCGCGGGCAATCGATCCTTCCTTGCAACGAGCGAAACCTTCACGCTTTCACGTAATCCCGCCTTAGCAACGGTAAACTTGGCGATAAAAATGGAAACACTGTCGTTAATGGAAAATCGAGGCATTAAATAATGTTAAACGTACGCTCGATTTATCGTTTCGCGAGTAGAGAAAGTACGGAAATTGCTCGAAAATTTCTTTATGCAAACGTCAGACATTCCCGAGGCATATTCAAATTTCGATCCAACCTTCAGTATTCGTACTCGTTTTTCAGAACTGCAAAAATCACATAAAGTCTGAATTATTTCTAAAAAATCGACTAAATACTTTTCAATTTATTTCTTATTCTATTTATATTTATTTGCCAGTGATTACCATGTCAAAAATTCAAAAAATTGGTGTTTAAGGAAATACGAGCATACACGACTTTGCATAACCTCAAAAAGTACAATGAAACTGTGTTAACATAGAATAAAGGAAATTTTAGATTAAATCGAAACCATGGAAACACGAACATGATCCTTAAAGGGTTAATGAACCCTAAAAAATTTGTTGATCGGACTTATCGAATTTATGGTTGTTTACTTTGATATTAAAAAGTAACGTTATTTTAAGAAAGACATTCTCTTTAAAAAAAATGAAAAGGAAAATTGCAAAAATTTGCAAAATGAACAAATAAGAAAGTGAAGGATCAAATTATTACCAACTCGATATTTCTTAAAAACAAATGATTCCAGGTAAATATATAAGAAAACCTTCTTATTTTCAACATGGCGGCTGAAGAATCAAGAATTCCAGACTTAATAACGTGAATGTTGGTTTTAATATGTGTGAATGCGAATGAGGTTGAATAAGTGAAACTCATTTGCGATGATATAAATATAAAATATGCGAGTGCAGTCTAGTATGATGTTTGAAAAAATATGTAGAAGAATGTGCCAGAATAAAACAGTTATGTGAGAATCGTCATAAAGAAAACGGATATGTAACGGTTAATAAGAGTGAGAGAGAGAGAGAAGAATTTCCTAGAAAGTGTCAATCAATTTTTAAATTTAAAATAGTTTATTGCGAGTTGTTTTCATTATTTAAATATTTTTATCTAAATATAGTAATGCGTTAACTGTTAAAAGGTGTAGAAGATATTGGTGTCCATTGGTGCCCCAAAATATTGGGGCACGTATTACAACCAATATAAAGTCTGTCTATCCATAATTCGTTAAATCCTGCCTTTAACTTATATATCTCAAATGAAGAACACGATATTCGAAATAATCCCTAACCAATTCGCTGTTCAATTTTCAAACATGTATTCTCTTTATTACTTCATATAACTATGAAAATACAAAAACAAAGAAACTGCATATATTTAACCAGTTGCACTAGCATAAAATTCACAGAGACACGTGTGCGAAAACAGTCCAATGTTTCTGTGACAATTGCCTGACGACGTGTATACCACGTTGTTGTCAATTCTGCGACAAAAGCATTACAACGTGCGTGACACGTCTTTCCAGTCTACGTGATTAATAATTCGCTCTTCCAACACTCATCCTGACAATTACACGCACTCGGATTATAACGAATTATTACATAAATAAGTATAATGAATAAAACGGTGAAAATAGGAAAATATGCGAAGAATAAAATGCACGACAAAACATCATATAACTATAAAATAACAAAAATAGAGAAATAGCATATATTTAATAATATACTCCACTCTTCCAATACTCATCCTGACAACTACACTCGGGTTATGACGAATTATTATTACATAGATAGGGATAATGAATCAAATGATGAAAATAAGAAGATACGCGAAGAATAAAATGCAGAGCGAAACAGTGGAGCTGGGAAAAAAGAGACAAATTGCATCCCGAGTAATTAACGCCTTAAGACACACCGGTAATTAAAATTTCAGTCGGTGCGAATAAGCAAAGCGTCGACCACGCGTCTAGGCAGTGTCTACAGATTTTACACGGATAGTCGTGAAGGATCGCGATACTAATGACTTTATCAGAAAATACTAACGCGCTCGACAGTCGTAAACCTTCGTCTGCGAGTACGCCGATCCCGCCGATTTATTGTACAAAGAGCGATGTAGCGTAACGCAAGCTGATCGCGTTACAGAAGTGTTAATCGCGAGTTGCATTCCCCTTGTACTTCCACTGTATCCTTCGCGTGAGGGGTGGGGAGCAGTCATTATCCACCCCGAACTAATCGCGAACTTATTGGCTGTTAATAGTGTTTGTACGATGAAGCCATAAACCATCCTCCAAGAGGGTTACAATATCTTGTTTCATGGTTCGATCATTAACGAATCCTTCCGCAATCGAACGAATTAGAATTTTACGTGTGGGCGTTACACCTTCGCTATCGACGTCTTCCGAGTTCCGACTATGTAGATGTTTCCAACAGGTGAGACTGCTATTTGTGCAGAGATCGTTTGACGTGCTTGCTCGCTTTTTCACGCGAAACCTACCATGACTGGTGAAATGTCCGATAGGTGAGGAGATGAAATAAGAAAAATCGTGGAAAAATGGAACACGGGGAGATATCGAAAAATTGATTATACCTGTATCGAAAGAAATATCGCAAGGGCAAGCGTGCAGCGCGACAACGTCGAATGAGAAATTTTTAATGAAAAAAATAAGAAAGGACATTTGGACCCTGTGCTAGAACAGGTAACTATAAACAAGATATCGAGATAAGATGATAGGAAACAATATTTAGGTAATTAGGCCGATTAGATGAGAAACGACATCTGTGACTAGAATTACTGTGACTATTGTTATTGTTCCAGAATGTTCTCTTCCAGGAGCCCACGACTCATGCTAGCTACGTAAGTCAGTCATAAGAGATACTAATGTACCAAGATTTGCGTTACAAATATATATATTTCTCTCATTGGTGTAGAAATAATTAGAGAAAGGGGTTGAACAAACTGCATCCAGCATTCATATTAAACCTATCAGGGTGTTACAATTTTGTTAAAATAACTGGACAGTGGATTTGTATGGATATATACAGGGTATCCCAAAATAACGTATACACACTTTAATACCTTATTCTTTCTTTTCTAGGTACAACCCATTTAAAATAATGGCTGATTTTGGACTACACTTTGAAAAACGTAAATATATTTTAAAGTGCTACCAAAAGTGTGAAAACATACTGGAAGTGCAAAGACGGTTTAATTAAACAGTAAAATATATACTGTTCTTATAATCACGCAAAGTGTGTCTTCATTTTTTGGGACACCCTGTATATATCCATACAAATCCACTGTCCAGTTATTTCAACAAAATTATAACACCCTGATAGGTTTAACACGTTCTGTGCTAAGCCATTTTTGCCCGCCATGATCTCCAGGCCATTTGTTGTTTTGATTAAAAATTGATATATTACTGCACAATATGTCATTACATCATCAATCCATAACTAATTAGCTTGTTTAGAGTAGTTATCACATCGTGTACCATAAATCGTACACGTTGCACGGAACGTGTTAACCCTTTGCACTCGGCGATCTTTTCGTTACAGAACATAGTAATTCGAAAACTTTCTGCCATAAAATCGATGATATTTTCAAAACGATAAATAAGAAGTGCAAATTAATTGTAAGACGTAGAATTATTTTATCTCGATATTCCATGCACTGTTGGGCAATTTTTAATTCGAGATATTAATTAATAATGATGTTTAGAATTTGATTAAATGGTGACTGAGAGTCGCCTCTCGAGTGCAAAGGGTTAATATTGATGCTGGATGCAATTTGTTCAACCACTATCTCAAATTATTTCTACACCAACGAGAGAAATTCTTTTTCTTGGAGTTTGTTATTAGAATTTTAAATTCTAGGATAAATGTTGATACGAAGACAGCTTTTCTTTTCCTTTTTTAATGAATTGAGCTTTCTAGGAATTCGATTCCTGTGGAAAAACGAATTATATAATAATATTGTCATAAAAACTACTTAACAGAAAATAAGTACGATCTGTGTATACATATTCATTTATTCATAATAATATTTCGTTTATTTCCATTTAACAATTGTAGATATTTTCTGTTTCTAAATGACTCAAGGATATTGAACAAGGTTGACTCATGGTCGAAAAAAAGAGTAAATGAACTGTAATTTATAATGGAAAAAAAGATTACTTTGCGGAAAAAGTTATTTAGAATAAAACTAGAAATGGATGCGGCAAACATAAGAATAATGAACCTCTAGTGAATAAATAAATAAATTGATTAATGACGATTTTCTAAGAATTTAAGAAGATAATCGCGATGCATCTTCGCAGTTCATTTTACTTAAACATATTCACGTCTGTAAGATTTATTATCCTTGATTACAAAACGAAGAATAATTTCGCTAAATTGACACCTAGATATGACAGAGTAGTTTAAATATTAATATGCATGTGATTTTTTGTTTACTGCTCATAAAATTTCTATACAAATGTAAAACTCGGCTTGCACTAGGCGCAAGAAGCACATTTTAAAACCAACAGACACATAAACATCTACGTATATTTATAATACACAGTTCTATATAGTCATATATATTTTTAAATATTAAATTTGTAATATAAAAATAAAAGACCACTAAGAAAGGAATCTCCTAATTCATAAAGTTCTGCTATCCACCAAGAATTTTTACAAAAATATGATGAATACCTTCTTTCGTTAAATTTACTTCCAAATTTTTTAACTTAAATCGTATGAAAACATTTTATTAAAATAAATTCTTATAAAAATGTCTTCTGTTACTTTCAACAAACTATAAAAAGAACTTTATTAACCGTCATAGTTGTCACTTGTCTCCTCGTGGCTCGTAAAGATGTTAGATTTAGTGTCTCCGAAAATAAAAATGCGGCTCGGACTCGACAAATTGATATTAAGTACACCGGTATTCTTACAAATACACATATATGCTTATTTATAACCTCCATTTTATTAACCGTACACGAAAGATCCACACAACGATTAAGACCGACACGATACTTGAGGAATGTTTACACCAGTTTTACCTCGAGATAAATAAAAAGCAAATTCTTCTCGCAACTTGGATGTCCACAGGTACACGACAGGTAGACAAGGGAATCCTCGGCGTGCGAGTTGAATTGGACCTAAAAAGCAGAAGCACCGGTGGCAAAGAGCGGCATCGATCAGCCGAACAAGGGAAACGAGAGGATGGAAGTGGTCGGGACAGATTTCCACGACCTGACCTACCCTCGCACGTATCTCTGACACCACACACCAAAACGGTAACCCAAGAAAGTCGTAAATGCCACCCCACAGCGCCACGCGACCCCTGAAAACACTGCAGCACCAGTCGTTTGGTGTAACAAGAGAGGCTACCCCTGCAGCGTTTAGCCGAACGCGCGAAGGGTCTATAAAAGGGCAACTGATGAGATTCTGTAAGTGGACTACCTGTCAATGCGCACGTCATCGATTGCTCTAGCCGAAAAGGAATAAAGAGGGCCGACCACGGCCTGATTCGGAGATTTACGAGTCGGAATTTCGAGAAGCCGAAGGTCTGTGGTCGTAAAAGTTTCGAGAGTTCCGTGTCAAACGGGGAAAATCTTTAAGCAACCGCAACACCGTTCTGGTTTCGATTATCCTGTTCGTGTTCCCGGAACGGTGATAGCTTAGAGCATGAACACGTGCCCCGTTTAAGATGCCTCATCAGCTCGGGGCTAGAAAGATCCTAGATTGCGACTCTGGTCCGAGTCGTGGGGCATAGTGGCAGCTCCTTGAGCCAGATTTAACACCGTGTGTGACACAGACGTATAATCCTCTAATTGCACGGTTGTAACGCGGTTCACGATCGACAGAATCGTACGACGGTACGTGATGGAAGACGCGTGTACACGAAGAAGGAAATGCTAAGGAAAGAAAGGAAAAAAGGGCGGTAAATCTGTCCTGCTATCGCGCGGTGTTATCTCTGTGTAGGACATGCATGTTATTCGAAGAATTAATATTTCTTGCCGAGCAATCGACCAAGATCTGGCACGATGAAGATTAATCTTTACAACCGATCAAACGCCTGCTGTACCTTAAGAACCGTGCTTTCATTTTATTGACAGAATAAACCCGGCCTGGCTGCCCACGAGGTCCCAACGGTTCGTCCTTTTTCCACCTCTCTTGCATTTCACACCAAACGCCTTTGCATGCGCGGAACTACTAATTACTCGTCGAAGAAATTATCTCGCTTGTAAAATATTATCGCGAGCAAATATAAATTCTGCCTACCAGCCGGCTCTAAAATATTTGATATATTTCGTGTCGTGCGGGTTTTGCTCGTGATTCGCCATGTTGGCCAAAACGAGGGACAAAAGTTTAACGAATACGAGCATATGTTGGTGTATTCTTTGGCTATGGCTGTTGAAATACACGGGTTTCACAGACCCGTTACCTGGACACCGATAACGTCAATTGTTCAATGAACTAACGCAACTGTCATGTTTATACCATATAGTTGGTAGAAATAGACCTGTAACGAAGTGAAGACGCGAATAAAGATTATCTTAAAGGATAGATTATAGGACTATATAATAGGAAACTATATTTCCTTCTAGAAATCTTAACCTCTGTAAATGGGACGGTTCGAAATTAATCGTACCATGGAGTCTAGTTGCTGTCAAGATAGGCATTTCAAATTGTGTTTGGCCAGTACACATTTCTGCTTACTCGCTATTATCGTTCATAGCACTCCAAGATGTCAAATTCTAGACATAAGTAATCGATGCATTTACGTGGGACACGTAAATAGACCTTTCAACTCTATCAGTTGTATACCATAGTCCCCCAAAGGGTTAATGTCGCGCTACCCCTAAACAGAGCACAGCATCCAAACGTATATACCTAACAAAGACAATTGCAAAACTCCCTCATTTTCGAAGGTTGACCCGTGTCTCTCGTACACTCGAATTGCTCGTGAAATTCGTTTTAGGACTTTCGAAACGAACATGCTAACGAAGCATCGCAGTTACCGTTTCGCGCCAATTGTCAGAAAGGTCGCCATTTTTTCTTTCGATTACATAAACGATATCGCGAAGGTATCCGTGATAAGAGGTTAAAGATTTAATCGCAAACTTCTACCTTTATTCAATATTTTCCGCGTTTCTTTAACGACGAGTATTCCTATTTTACTATTACGTCCGGTGCATTCGTTAGAATTTAGCGATATTTATCCCCGCCGTAAAATTGTCCAACGATTAATTGGACAATTGAAAGAACGTAAGAGCGCCATAAAGCGAGGCGGAATTATCCATAAGCAAATAACAGAAAATTACTCATACACGCGAGGTCGTACGAGCAACTACCGACGTGGAGGAACGGGTACGAACACACTCGGTGAGCCCGACACGTTTTTACCAAAGGTTTTTAGACATAATCGAGTATCGCGCAGGGTTAAGAGAGAAGCAAGGAGTTATCGCTATGGAAGACCGAAAGAAGTACGTGAAAAAGGAGGAAAACAAACAAGAAGGAGACGTAATTATGAGAACGAGCAGTTGTAAGTGCCACGCGTCAGATGGCCGAGTCGCGCGGCCTCGCATGGGGATTCAAAATGGCGACGGCGCAACGCTCTCTGTACACGTAAACCTTTGGAGAACTGACCTTACGTTTTCACCAAGCATATCCTTTGCCAGCATAACAACCAGCGACGCGTTATTAAAAGCCTCTACCCGATGCCTCCAAGTGCAAGCTCGTAAAGACCGACTTTACAACCCTATATACCCGCTATAATCACCCCTGGCCGAAGCAACGATTCCCTACGCCCCGTTCGCTTCCACTCGACTTTCCATGGTATCGCTGGCCACGCCACTTTTCCATTACCAACCATGATACAGAGATGCTCCCCCTCCGTGTTAATTTCATCATCGCGGATCCGTGGAAACGTGCCGGTTGTAAATCAATTAACAGGTTTATGGCTCTTTATGGGGACGACTGTCGTAAACCTTGGATCGGCCCGGTCCCACAGAAGGACCGCGGAAGAACGACAAAGACCTCGGGAAATTCCATTATTAGCGATTATCAGATGGACCGGAATCGTGGATCTTTCATCCACGTAGTTTCGCAATTTCAAATTTCAGTTTCAAATGGCCGATTCGAGTCGATTGCTCATAGGAATTTAATCATAATACCTTAGATATCGTTAGGTATTAATAAGCGTTATTCGAGAATAATCCCTTCAGGTATCAAGCAGTCGATTACTCACAGGAATTTAATAACGACACCTCGGATATCGGTAGGTATTAACCCTTATCGGTTGCTAGCCTTTTATACGTGATTCTCACAAGCTTGTAGCTGCTTTCGGTAAATATGCAAAAGATTTCCGTCTTGTCACCTCCCACGTGACGCACGATCACAGCGACAAAGTACTGTTGTCACGTGATAGGTGACTTAGGACCGATAAGGGTTAATAATCGAGCACGAGAAACGTACGAAAATGATTAACCCTCCCAAACTTGAGCCAAAACTTAATTCGAGAGTAATCCTGTGTACTTCAATGGCGGCGACATGGAGACATCGATGATCCAAGAGATCGATGACAAGAGGGTTCCCAAAAAGAAATTCTACCTCAATGGAACGAAGAAATCCTCCCGATATATAAAACTCGAAACACCTTGAAACAAATTAATCCGACAACGCGAGTTCTTCTATCAGAGGAAGATTTATTCGCTATAGACGGGTGTATAAAACCAGAACGTATCACAGGTGAAAACCCCGTGTGGAGCTACCCTCGCTCGATACCAGGGAATTTCATTCGAGAACACGACCAACATTGAAAGGGAATAATTCAGCAACGATCGGACGACTCGTTGTTTCTAACTCGTAAAAAATTTTTAGCATCGCGTCCGTGAGCTATACCTGCGAGATACTGTTAGGGAACGCGTGCTGAGACCTTGCTAGACAGATCAGGCCAGGGCCCGGTGTGCGTGAATCGGACTTTAGTGTGGTTTGCCCGCACGCAGGCTTTAGCCTCCTTCGAACCGTTTACGTCCGTGAACAAACTATTTCATCCGAAAGCGAGCAAAATAACAATAACTTTTAAAAACGAGCCAGATCGTAAAAGCAAGAGCGAGCTCCCAGGTTTCGGCTTTGGTTATAAGTTCGTATTATATTAGCCGGCTTGGAACGACTCGCCGGCCAATGGGGACGCTCGTAAACCCAGGGTTAACATTCGGTCGGGTTGTCAAGTGAAAGAGTGGCTTGAATTTCGTTGGGATCACTGTGAACGACGTTATAAGTACGTTCGTTCGGTTATACCGGGCGTTCCGAGGCTTTTGTTCAAATTAGAGCCACCAGTCGGACCGAATCCCCCGAACGTTCTCGATCGTATGCGATCAGAACTTTCTATCACCATTACAAATCCGACGTTACACGCTCACCCGTGTATGCGGCTGTAGAATCGATGGTATCGCTATGAACCGTTTTATAAAAGTTCGTTAACGATTTACAGCTTGTAATACACCGCTTGCTACACGTCGAATTCGCGTGTTAAAAGCCATGTTCATTTGCAAGATGCAGTTGGCCCAGCCTTAAGTTATGTCGCCGGGGACCAGGGTCCAAGAGGGAATATCCTTCCTCCGGCTGGCCGGTTTTATGTCTTTCGTCGTTAATATGACGTCGGTCAAAGTCGTAAGACGCGAAAGCTATAGGTAATCGGTAACAAACGTTCAATTCGTCGAACTGGAGTACAGTGCTCGAATTGTGCTCGCTGAGAATAATGATCTTTCATTAACTGAACTTCTTCAAATAACATTTTATACGGTAATTGCAATCGATACGATGACTCGTATATGCATACACGGGTAAATAACAGTCCACTCAGGAAGACCAGTGAATAACTGCCTTTGTTTCCAGGCCTGGCGACAAGGGAGGTCTCCTTATCTGCTCGTTAGAATTTCTTTTACAATTATCCCGCTTTATTGCCCGCTCGCGATTGTAGCGGATTCGCACGCCCGTGGCCGCACGATTCGCCGAGAGTTGATCGACATCGTTTCGCATTGCAATATCATTGGTTATCTGGCCATTCATCGAGAGTATGTACGTTTTCAGCGAAATCGGCCGGTATGTCGAAATCGCGGGATAGAAGCGCGTGAAAGTGGCGTTATGCGGTTAATAATGCTGCTACAAAATTAATTACTCCTGCGCCAGTACATAATTCAACGTTTATGCATTCGCGGGGATAATAAAATATCTTCATTGCCTTTTCGGTACATTTTCCACCGGGGTCTTTGACTTCGTACGAACGTGATTCGAGCTGGAAACAGGGGTATCGCGAACGGAGTGGAAATAAAATGTTGCGATTTATTTCACCGGTGGTCGTTTCTATTCTTACGTCGGAATGAATTTTAATCGCCTGATAAGAATTTGGAATATCCGGAAAGCCGAGTTAAGAGAGAAATTAAGCAACGGGCACAAGGTTAATGAATACGAGGGAACAATTAGCGGTAATGTAAGCGATATAGGTAATTTGTTTCGTGGTACATAAAAGAGAAGTCGGATTTGTAATCATTTTGAAATAACGTGCCGATTGATTAAGATGCTACGTTTTATTTCTGTTTTCTCTCTTACTGTTTCTGCGCAATTTGCCAAGGAAAATGGCCGTTTCTTGCTTTCAACGTCATTTAAGTACTATTAAAACAGCGCCAAGCCGTTGAAAAGTCACTTGAATCATGGTGGAATACTTGGATTAAAGAACTTCGTGTTGCCGACAAGTCGAATCTCTCCTCATGCATTAAACATTCGTCGTTTAACAACTCGATAAGAGATTGAAATAAAAAGAGAACATTATTTATCCTATATAGAAAGTAGGCGACTGAGAAAAAGGAGAAAATAATATATTCTTTGAACCTATGTCGCCATTAAAAAATTAAATTTTTTAAAGAATAATTATACTTGTTAAAATAATTAATAGAAATAGGTAACCATTAAATTCGCTAATAATTAGTATCGAATTTTTGCAATAAATGGTACTCTCTTATTTTTCAGTACAAAGTGTCCATAACGTATTGAATATGACGCCATAATTAAAATCGTACGACTACTCTAAAGATGCTGAAGAATGATCGACCAAAATTAGATAAAATTTTCTTTTATTGTAAAGAAAATGACTGCTACTTTGTGCCAAAAATAACATCACTTTTTAGCCAACTAGATAAATTTTCAAAATTTTGACAGAAAAATTAAAATCAAGCAAACAACACGAAACTAAACTCTAATTCTTTTCAAACATCCATGAATTTTAACTAATTGGTATTAATAAATAAAAACCTGATAAGAATTAAAAATAAATAACATCGCGTTTGTTCGAATATATTATCCTCTAGCTTCCTGTATTAATTTATGATAATTAAATAAAATTGATATTTTATGGTAAGAAAGATTTTGAATGCCTTTGATGGAGTTTATAATTCATCATACCTGTCTACACACCCGCGCGAATAAACCCGAAATCTCGCGAAACGAGACCTACTACAGAATACACCTTGTAACCCTCTTGAAAGTATTATCGAGGGTGAGACAACGGAGACTGATGCTGCTCCATGTACAGAGGGTGAGTTTCATAGGTGAAGCAGAGGGGTGACTAAAAGTCGGAGCAAGCAACAGGTAGGCAATCCCGGTTTTCAACGTGTACATACGTATACATTACATGTATATTCATCACCAGACGAGTACATTGAGTTAAATAGGCGATGAGCATGCATATTAAGCATACTATGCCCCCTACAGCGTAGATATCGTACTAATAAACGCCTTCAAATTTTAATGACAATGTATGTTTCGTTGTTCGGAAAATTCTGATGCATAAATAAATCGGAAAAACGGATTAACAATCCTATGAAAAATAATTATCGATTATGTGGCGTTCCAAAATGAAAAAAAAATAGAAAAAGAAAAATAAATAAATTAATGAATGTTGGAACTTGATTGCAAATGTCTAAGATTTTATTACGTAAGAACTGAAAGAAAAAAGATCAGTTTATTCATAATGAAACTCGTGGTAAACAAATCTGATGTAACTTCGATGATCATTTGCATTCTTATCCCCCAGAAATTCGTGACATCAAATCCATTCAACGTAGTTTTATCGAAATACATGAAAAATAAATTTAGAACAAAATGTTTGCGATAATTAAAGCGATCAAAGCAGAATCTCAAAATGCTAAAAAATAAAAGAAAAAGATATAGAAACAAACAAAAGAATTCATCTAAAATGAAATCCACAGATCGGAGTTATAAGTAACTAGAGCACTAACGAAAACTGGAGCACAATGCTTACAATTTCTATTCCGCCTGTCAGTGTTCAACTCGAAATTAATTCCTTGAATATTCATATACGTAATATACACGATTTTCTATACACGCTTGCACGCGTTTAATACCCTATCTAACATTACAACTAAATTTCTCTTCATCGCAATTCTAATGGCCATTACGTCACAAAAGAGTTTTCCAAACATTTTCTTCTACAAAATATTTCATATGTATATAGAAAAATCATGAAATTCGAAGAGACATAATGGAAAAGATGGATAAAAGAGAGATTATTATCACTCACTGGTTAGCGACTGCGGTATATGGGTGATCGTTCCAGTGTGAGGGTGCAACGGGGGTAATTTTCTGGAACTAGGAATACTGATGACACCGCCGAAGCCGGTGTGTATGCCGTTGCTACCATGGCTGCTGACCGGTGAATCGCCACTGCTGCTGTCGTAACTACCCTCGAGACTTCTAGCTGGCTGAGGAATCGAAGAAACTCGATCAGTTTCTGCACCGAATGGCAGTGGATCCACCTGTTAGGAGAAGATCAATTACGATCGCAGGTCGACGAGATAAGAGTAGCTGATTTGAGATTATCGCGGACGCGAGGCGCACAGGAAACACAGCAGAGGAAATTTGCCCCTGCATCGCGAGCAGGCCTAACCCAGTGTTAGGTACCCGATGAGATACGAAAATAATCATAGCTTCGCGCGATTCTATTCGAGCAATTATAGTATCTACGATTACTACTCGTCGTATCGAAGGTCCAGGTCGCGGATGCACTCGTTAATCGGATGATTTATTTCTGAAAGGCATGCGCGCCTCGCGAGATTTACGCGATGTACGAGAGGTCTCACGCGTGCAAGCTCGGTCAATCTTGGTAACGGACAAAATGGACGGTCGAGAAAAGCTGAACGAGGATGTACAATGTTTGACATATTCCGTGAGCTTGAAATCGATGCCTCCGATGCTACTTTATCACGTGTTTTCTTTTTTCTTTGTTATATACAGAGCAAGTTAATACAACAGATCATAAATGGCAAGGTGCATAAAAATGATTAGAAAATGAAATCGACGGAATGTCGAATACGAAGTCAACAAAATATCTACAATCTGCTTTGAATTGAATTACAAATTGAACATAGCAATTATCAACGCCATGTTTATGGCCAATACTAGAGGATTTTCTAAACATTTCTATTTATATACAGTTTTAAATTAATTTGATGAAAATTCCATTGACGTAGGGCTATTATAAAGCTTCGCGTGAAAGCACACGGTATTAATAATTATTAATTTTCTATATTTTAAATAACATTCCTTATGGATTATATATACTACAATTAATTAGATCTCACATCTGAAGCTCCAATTAATTTTATCAAACTTATACCTAAGAACATCTCAATTTTCTTTACTTTCATAGACTCAAAGTAATTTAAAACGATCATCGAAATTCTTCGTGAATTTCACGAATTTCGAATTAATATTCCAATACTCTCGCGTGTATAATATTCATGTCGAATCGGTAAGCGACTTTTGCTGCATCTTAGACACTAAAACAAATTCAGCAACTCGGTGAACCTATAAACTGAAAAAACATATTTCATATACTCTGCGATTAAATAACATACAAAATATCACAACTCGCGAATATGCATACAATTTTGCTGAAGCAGAGGTCCCTGAAGTACCCACAACCCTATTCCGATAAAATTCAAATCACCCACAAATCCCCCAGAAACGTAGAAATTTCAAATTCTTATTAGTCCCCTGTAAAAGAAATCCTCTACCTTCTTAGACGCGCAAAACTCATGAATATTCTACCCGGCAAGATTTTTATCGTCCCCTGTTACGACACAGATCACCTTCCAGGATTACAACATACAAATACACAAATACATGAAATAACATTCAAAGCCTGCGAGAAAGTCTCTGACGTACAAAGATATACCAGCTCGCAGACTATTATAAGGCCTCCGCGAGGAAGACCCAAGGAGCAAGGAAGAACTAACCTCTTCCGCCGCTCTGACTTTGACTTCATCCTGCGCCAGCTGCCTTCTCAGCTTCGTCTGCTGCGCCATCACGCGCTGCCGATCGGCCGTGATCTTACACTTCTCGCAGTTACAGTAACGGTACTTGCAGTACCTCTTGTGCGATTTTAGGGTGATCTTCAGCCGATGGTTGCGACATCTTGCGCAGTTGCGCGGCGCACGGGGCCTCGGCGTGCTGTTGGTGGACGAGGACGCGTCCGTTTGCATCCGCGTGGAAACCACCTCGTCCCCGTTTTCCATGCTGTCCTGCGAATGTTCCAGATGCTCGAACGTGTTTACACCGGTTGACTGTTGGGGAGCCAGGTCCGCGGTTCTGTTTTGCTCGTTCTGTTTGGAATACATAGATGGCCCCGATCAGGGCCTTTTCATCGCAGCGAAGAACAACTTCGGGGTGACCCACGAAGGGACAGCTCTTCGCCCAGGCTGTCGTCGATTTTTCTTCTGCTTCTATCACACGCTTGTCTAATCGACTTGCATCACCTTCGACGCGCCAAGCCGATCCTCGCCAACCTACTCTCCCATCCAATGTTCGAGTTTCGCGATCTGCAACAGGAAAAGGAAGTTCTTCGTCAGTGAGTATGGTGAAAAAAAGGTACTTTGTCGTGAAAATTATTGGCTGTGTGAAAGTGGGGTCTCGATATCTTCCTATGTATTAGATAGGATTATACAGGGAGGATGTAATAATGAAAAGTATATTTCTGTAGGATAAATATGTTAAGCTTATTTTCTTTTTATTATTATTATTTTAGTTTAATTTTAGAATATACGATAATGAGGAATTGAATAAAGTAACGTTACTTTAAGCCAGAAGCAGGATACTATCTTAGATAAGTTACATAGATTATTTGACTTTGTTGAATTAATTTTAAATAAGGAAATTACATTCTATCATATATTTATCGAGGAATCGATAAAATCGTATAGGTTTTCTCATCAAATATACAATAATACCTTCGTTTATTTAATACGCGCAATAATATTTCTGCCAAATGCGTTTAAATCAATATTGCTAATATTGCCAATTTAAAAATCTCTCCCGATTAAAAATCTAATTTACCCCGGAGAAAAGCCAGACGCCAATTCGAATTCAGAGACCATCGTCTGCTCGGCCCTAACTGCCAAGGTGGAATTAAATTATACCGCGTAAATAGGAATAAAATTTAAGCGAACGATCGAATTCATAAGAATATAGCCGTTTCGTTGGAAACGGTGTAATAACAGTCTCGTCCAATCTACACCGCGATATCTGTACATGAAATTCATTCGTCGCACAACTGCCGTCGGATTGCACTAGGGGTACGTTAGGTCTGTTGAATTGCTGACCCAAGAAGACCGCGATTCAGACCCTATCAACTGGAACACGATGGCAAATATTATCTACAAATACTTCTCAGGAGCATTCATGCACTCTGTTCAGGCTAACTGGAAGATCGCTTAATTGGACGACTTTGCCTTTCACTAAAATACCTAATAACGATAAGAACACCAATAGACTATATACAAGTGAAGCGTTCAATCAAAATGTTGCGACACTAAATACATGATATTTCCTTTATACTTGAGCCCCGGTAATGTTATTTGTGTTTAATAATATACACCCGTTTAAAGAATATTCTGGAAACCTCCGTTAAACGGTGCTCGATTAAATGCTGAAGAGACATGAAGATCACGCGAGCGATTTTCTTGCTCGTTACACTCTTTTCATTTTCTTATATTATCTGCGATACGTTCTTGTGAAAGGTGCAGGTTTTACTGCTCCAAGGCAACTGATTATCTTAACGTATAATTATG
Organism: Eufriesea mexicana; assembly: GCF_001483705.2. NCBI lineage: Eukaryota > Metazoa > Arthropoda > Insecta > Hymenoptera > Apidae > Eufriesea > Eufriesea mexicana. Next base: position 42,976 of record NW_016909166.1, on the reverse strand, counting down.
AATAAAATAAAATCGACAATATGCTAGCTTACTCGATTACCATTGCTTTTAAGCATCGGGGGAAAAAAGAAATTCCAAAATGTTTCCCCACGTGAAAATGTAGACCGAGAAAACGACTCGAGATTCGCGTAATAGGAATGTTTCGTGAAAAGGGGGCTTAAGCCATCAACTGATATAGCCTGCTCGATCGCTATTGCCCTTAAATATCGCTAAAGCTTCCAAAATATGTTCTTGGGCGTGAAAGTGGCAATTAAAAAACTGGTAATCGACGAAAAAATTCGCGTAATAAGAATCCTTCATGAAAACGAGCCTTCAAGCTGTCGATCCGTTGACAGCTTACACGACTGTCATTGCTCTTAAGCGGCGCTAAAAATTGCCAAATGTTGCGAGACGCGAAAATATAGACAGGAATAAGTCGTAATCGACGCAAAATTCGTGTAATGGAAATTTTTCCATGGAAACAAGGCTTATCGTCGCGTTTATAGGCAATGGCGCGATGGCAGACTATAGATCTGCTTCCCGATTCTTAACCTGCCTTTCAAAATTGTAACGTTGCAGGGTAAAACGATCCTAAAAACGTTTCGTGTCCAAGACCTGCCGGTGTGTAATCGATATGTAATAGAGAGGTCAAAACAATATCCTGTTCCAGGTGACTTATTCATGGGCAATCGATTTAGCCTCACCTTTGCCGTGCTTTCTTTCGTTATACCGATTTCATGATCGATCTTCGGAATGGCGAATTCTCAGAACCCTACCGTTTACCTCCATTCCGCTATTCGATCACGTTTTTCCACGGATATTCCACGGGAATGCTCGATTTCGGCCGAGAAGCTTCGATCGAGAGATGAACGACGGGATATGGGAAAGCTCGACACACGAGGCTCGATGACTGAATAACGAGGACTCGTTGCCGGAATTTATAAGGGTTTAATGAAAACGGCAGACAGTGATTTATCAAGAGGATACGGTAGGAAATGAAATTAGTGCTAATGCTACACGACCGAACAAAGTATTACTAAGTATAGAGCAGATAGCTGCGAGTTTGACAGAATCTTCGGCTGAAATCTGAAACCTACTGGATATTAAGTACAGGCCTTAAAGCTCTTCCACCCTCGATCCGAGAACAGATAAACGGGCATCCTTAGATCGTGCCTCGATTCTGCCACTCCACGTATACAAATAGTACCTTTTAGCATACACTGCCTGCTTTGGCGATCTGTCGTGTGATAATTCTTGCACAATAATCGCAATGGAAACAAAGTATCAGTGTCGATGGACTAGGTCAAATCAATGACAGCCTGTAATAGGAGCTGCGTAGCAGAAATGAAAGGACAAGACATAACCTCACATTTCAAGACACTTCGAGTGGAAGATCAACTGGAACGTTGTCGGATTGATTTAGTTACTTTAGTTATACCTTCGTGATACATTAAGACTGTTTATCTTAATTTGGAACCTAACAGTAAGTACGTATGTACGTTTGGTTTTGGTGGACATTTTTGTATAGTTAAAATCTAGTAACTTTCTGTTACTTTCATTTTGGCGATAATTTTGAAGATTTACAAAATCATGGTTTTATAAAAACAGATAAAAATAGGAATGATTTTAAAAATATAAAAATTACGAAGTTTGAGTATAGAGAAGAGTACAAAAAAAAAAAGAATGGAAAGTATTATTTTTAAGGAATGAAAGTTCTTATAATTTTATCTCATGCAATATTCTGTTAGATTCCATCATACTTCTCGCCACACAGTCATAAATTGTACTATTATTTTTGCAACTGCATGATATCAGTAACTACATTTAATCAGACTAATATTTACTTTACACTTTACTGAGTAATCTTTGAGAATATACCACTATCTTATATTTAATAACTTTGATATTTATCTATTTTACTGCTTCGCGTGTTTCGTGTCATAAACTAAAAGCTTCGTCTATGGCGACAAAACTTTCAACAATTTCTCTGCAAAAATAATCTACCATGGTAGAATTAGCCTAACAAATGTGTTCTCGCTAATTTTCTATTAATTCCGTTGAAAAATCTTCTGAAATAATTTCTCAAAAATAAATCGAGCGAAAAAGAAGCTCAGATTTCTTTTTAATAATTGATATCGTACAAATTATGCTTATGAAAAACGAATTGTAACACGCGTCATTTCCAAGAAAAACTTTTATTTGTCTACGGCCCCGTGACTACGAACGTTTGTTGCGAAAATCCTTGCCAGTAGTAGAATCATTATAAAGAAAGTTATCTTATCGCGTATTGAACAAAGTAACAAAATGCATGCTAGTCACGGTTTCCGCGATATATGGATCGATAAATGCTTGCATCTTATACGCATAAAAGTCGAAGCCCGGTTGCATATATAAGAGCGGCAACTTTCAATCCGGTTACACGATTATTTCAATTTCAGAAATTGTGCATTACGTTAGAACTTTCTAGAGTCTTTAACAGTGTGGCCAGCTCATCAGGACATTGTATCGATTACTTTTACGTAATGCCACGAACACCACGACACATCGCGCGGATCTGCATGAAAAACTGCACCGGCGATCATTTATTCTTCGCTTTACGTTCTAATTAATGAAAAAAAAAAAAAAAAAAAAAAAAAAAAAAAAGGACAAGATGAAAATCATCAGGAAGTGAAAACAAATACTCCTGCTTAACGCTCGATTTCATGCATATGCGCAGGCTTTTTCACGCATTTATAATCGCCATACATTGAAGCATAACTTCTTACGTACGGCACGCGATGCATCGCAATTATTGCTATTAAAGAACAATGCGACAGGAAGTGGAAAGGAGCGATCGTTCGATAGAAACGACACGATAGAAGCGTGAAGTAACGAGAAGTAACGGAGAAAGGCGAGAAAAAGTAGCGAAAAAAAAAAAAAAAAAAAAAAAAGAAGAAAAAGAAGGAAGGAAAGCTACAGAATTTTATAACACGAATACCTCGCGTGATTAAACTTTGTTCCGCGAGACCAGCACGGTACAGGCGTATTTCGCACGAACTCGTAAAAATTCCGGCCGGAAACAAAGAAATCAGAAGACGCGAAATTCTTCCAGGGAAATAAGGTTATATTTTAATAGAGGGATAAAACGGGAACCCGAAAGGATAAAGTGTCTTCGTATTACCGTTTTATCCCTCTTCTCTTATTCTGCCTTCTTCGGCAGTTAATATCTTTTCATTTTCATAGAAATGGAACATAATTCGTGTACCAGCATCAAAGGTTCCGCGATGCTCGAGCCCGCCAAAAGAAAATAAACGTGTAACCTTTTCTCACGGTCCAGCTAAGGCCACAGGAATGATATCTTCTTCAACGGCAACAAAGTTTCACCCGACGATGGTTTCCAACGACAGATACCCTCGGTGAGAATCGCGAGCACGTGTTTATGTCGTCGGCCATCTTGTTTCTGCGTCTTCGATACGCTGTACACTGTATCAGAAATCACCGGAGCGACCTCATCTAATTGCACGCGAAGTGATGACGCGCTCTTCTTATCGACTGTACTCGTCTCCCTCTCTCATTCTTTCTGCAACATCAAACCGTATCGGCCAATTTCGAGCGAAACGCGAGTCGAACAGTTTCTTCCTTCCTTTTTCAGCCTATTTGTTTCTCCTCCTCCTTCCTTTTACTCTTTCACGTTCACCGGCAATTCTTTCGTTTCGTCTTCTTTCCCCTCTCTTTCTCTCTCTAGCTTTCCCCCACTCCCGACGGACCTTCGACGCGAAGATCGAACTCTATCGAAAGTTCGTATCCAACGGTAAGGAATAAACGTTGCACCATGTTAGACAATTATTCAGCAATTTCTCATGTTTCGACGAGGCCCGTGATTAATTGTTCTTCCCCTTTCGACCAGATTTTTAACCACGTCGAACGTGGCGATAAAACGATATCGAGGAAAGAAAATTTTTATTAGAAAATGTAGCGTGATTTGACAGATTACCCAACGAGTGACGCTTTTACCAACCGGGAAACTGATTTATCATTGAATAGAACGACGGTTAACGACGGTTGACGACGTTAATGTAAGCACATAGTTCCAGTGAAACTGTGAGCCCGACTAAGTACAAAAGTGTTGCAGTTAATGCGAGTCATTTTCCTACACACGTATTCATCACATGTACGCTGTACATGTATTGCTAAAGTATACTCTATGTATCTAAAATTCATAATAACTAATAAACACGTATTCAATACCAGCGTTCATGCAGAAGGAACATCGGTGTATTACATGACCGACGCTGAAATATTCAGAGCTATTCATGATTCGACTATATGGAAGTGCATAGAATTTTCCTGATCTTAAATATGTATATGTACATTAATAGCGAATATAAAAACGATCTCAGGCGTCATTACGTAAAAACTGGTGTCGGAAAGTTCTAAACGCTTTTTATTCCAAACGTCAGCTGATAGCAAAACCATTATCACGAATCAATAAAAACGATCAAAAACACGGAATACACTAAACAAAAAAATTATAAAATGTCTAGTGTGTCTCTTAGACAATTTCGTAACATAGTTGCACAGTGTTGTAGAATTTTTTTAAGCACAATTAAAATTCTCTGATAAGCGCATGGATTCCGATTAATCTTAATAATATTCATTCGAGTAAATGCTATTTAAAATTGCAAATTTTTCGAGAAAGTATGTAAGAAAATTTTAAGACAAAGAATACTTTCTTTTGCAAGCTGAATGCAAACTTTAATAACTTATAGTAATTTTTTTATTTTTTATATTTCAATCACTCTGTTTAATAATAATTTTACAAATGTTTAAAATTATTTTATTTTTATTCATTTTTATTGACGATTTTCATGTATTCAGAACACAATTTTTCAACTGGTTTGTATTACCAAATTGATTACAATTTGTGTATATGTTTCGTACGAGCATTTTCACGTTTCTAAAATTGCTTTTTCAACGTACTTTATCATGCAATAATACAAAATTTAATTGTATTTTTCCGTGTCTACCGGTTTCGATTAATTTCTTTTCTGCTTTATTTTTTATAAGGTTTGTTGCAATTTTGTTAGGCCGTGTAGGTTGACTGGAATCCATCTTTAAAAAGGTCCACGTCTTGAAGTTATAGGTTACGAACTTCCATCAGGATGTTCTCTTTTATATTTTATTTTATCTTCTTAATAAATATCAAACAGCGACTTCTACTTAATATACGAGTATAACTTCGTGCAAAAACATTAGAACATACAAAATATGACAATTAATTCAAATTATCGGAGAAACTATTAATCTTTTAGAATTATATTCTTGCAAGGTAAGGATCCGAAAATAAATACACACCAAAAACTTATAAAAGTTACATTTGTACTATTGAAAAATTTTCTCCTTCTATTTGTTAAAAACTCTTTTGTTTAAAAATTATTTAATTCTTTTCTATGGTAAATTTTACTATATATTTAATATTCGAAACTATCAATTTGAATTAAATTGATACAAAATACAAAACTAATTTTTGCAATCAAAATCACTCGAATTTTTCATTAGTTTTCTAATTTCTTTTGCTGATAAAAACTATATTACAATTTTATCACATGAAGAACACGTTTATGCCTATTATTACAATTTAAAAAATTACAAACACCCATATTTCATAAAACTGAACAGTATGAAATAATATAAATACGATAGGAACACAGTTAATCAAAAAACAAAGAAATGCTTAGGAAAATTTTTTCCAATTTCTGTGCATGTCTGGTAATTTTATGAGAGACTGTGTACTGTAAATGAATCACTTAAATAACCGTTTTATTAACCTACAATAATACTACATTCGTGTCGGCTTACAAAAAGCGTGCAATGAAACAGATGGTTCCATAGTATTCTTCATATAATAGGTATTACTAATGCAGATACTATATCAACCTTAAGTACAAAGTATGCAGAAAAAGTTCAGTTCAGTTACAGTATACCAACAATTTAGTTATAAACCGTGATAAAGGGGCACCAAATTGATAATCATTTCAAAATATAATCCAAATTCCACAAAAATAGAAATTAAAAAAAAAAAAAACAGAAAAATAAATAAAAATAAAGAAAACTGTTATCTCACCTAATATTATTGATGTAAAAATCTGCTTCTCGTCAGACCGTTTATTGCACTTTTAAAGTTCATTCTCTGCAATCAGCGAACACAGGTAATCGGTGCTTGAAGGATAAAACCACAACTGTTGTAAAAAAGCACTATGTTACACATATATCTCAAATTACAATTTTCCGTGTCCATTCGATTACACAGTCTTACTGTAAAGTTATACACCTTTTATAAACGAATACATACTATTTTGTACCACGCGACGTGCACCAACCTCGAATCGCATTTGCGCGCGAGAACAACTGCGCGCGCGCGCGCGGTCAGTCGAACATGTTTGTATATGCGTCTTGTCTTTTTCCTTCACGTCACATGCACGCACACGGCGGTTGACAGACCAAACGATCAAACACAATAGATAGTCACTGATTATTAGTAAATATTATTTCTGTCACTTTATTCTACGTTCTAACCTCTAATGTTACACTGTCTCGCTGGCCTGTTGCTGATCCTCGTGTCTATTCGTCCTTCCGCTCGGTCGATAAAACGATTCGTAAATACGACTCAGGCGAAGATCACGAGTTCACTAGCAAACACTGCGCATATTCGTTTCGGGATATGAACTACAGACCGAAAAATCCGCGGGAAATAACGTCGCACATCCAGTTCCGCAAAAAGCATAACAACGCACATCGAGCTTCCGTCTGCGCGCCGCGCACTTTTGCACACGCGCACTTCGCTTGTCTTCTCTCGTGCGCCGTCTTTCTCGTGTCCACGTGTCACTCTATCCTCCTCCTACTTCTCCTTCTCCCCCTCGTGCATCGCGAAGCGGCGGTTCCCTCCATTGAAATACGTTACGGAACACGTTGACTCTCGCCTCTTGCCTCTTCGATCGACAATCTTCATCGAACCACGCGAGATCCCGTCAAATGTCTATAGCGAAAGTCTCTGAGCTGATCCACTCGAATCTCCTTTCCCCTCGGAAAGTCTAGCTTCTATGCTATACTCGAGAAGTGTGACAAGACGACAACGCACAAGAGCATGGAGAAACGTGACGCGTCCCCACTAGCGTAGCTCCATCGGCTGGAACACGGTTGAACAACGAAACGTGGCGTGATGATATTCATAGAAGAATCTAGGCGGTGAAACGTGGAAAAGTGCGAGTGAAACGAATACAACACTACCGATACGTTCGATGCGCACTTGCATGCGGTCCGTAACTCACTAAGAGTGCTGGTAGCAGCGACACGCCGACGAGATGCATGGTGGCCTGCGGGTACCGGCTGGGAGGGGGTACGTCCCTGGCACGGGGAGGAGACACGTTGGGCTGTCAGGAGAGCGAGGGGTCTTTCGTCGAAGAGTGGTGGTTGGACGTATGGAGGTGGTACGCGGGTTTAGATGAACGTCAAGCTTTTACGATTGAATCTATCCGACTGACGCGTTGATTCTACCTATGTGCACAGTGTACGTTATCGCCAATGAGCAGCTCGTCCGCGCTAGAAATGTTGCGCCTTTGAGTACATCATTTATCGTCAATAAACGACTTCGATGATCGACTAACCGCCATCGAAATAAACTTCGATCGGTATCTCTTTACCGGTAGTGCATGCTATACGAAACCGCGTGGAAATATTCCGATCAGCGTTAAGTCACGCGATTCGAGAAGGATGGCTTTCCGAATATACTACGAAGTCTATGAGTGCATTTTTCGCATAGTTTACTGATAAATCGAAGGTACTTGCAATCTATGTAATTCGTTATATTCGTGGCTCGTGTTTTCTCGTAGACGCTGAATGTAATCTCGGGAAATATAAAGTCAGATGAATAGCGACAGTGGCGGAAATGAGATACGCTAAGCCCTCGGGCGGAAACGCTTTAACGCGATTTAAAAATTCGCGCCACTCCTGGCGATTGAAATAAACACTGCTGAAGTCAAGTGAAGGATTAAATATATAATTTACAGGTTATGTTCGCGTACATGTATCTTTCGTTCGAAGTGGTGACGTTCTCATAACTTTTTAAGAAGTGATAGAGATTAAATATTGTATTAAATTATTACATCGACAATTCGAATCGCGTAAAATTTAATTTTCGTAAAAAACTTACTCCCAATAAAGAGAAAAATATTTCCTCTGAATAAAATTATTTTCTCTTCTTTCTTTTTTCAGAGTGAACAGGAGAAATACGGCATGAGAAAATTTCAAGTCGTGAAATGCAGGTTAGGATTTAGTTTTACACGAAGAAGCAATATGTTAACACCGTAGGCAATATTTCGACTCGTATAAGCAGTATACGTAAATATATGCAATACACGTAAATATTCCACGCCTATTTGCAGTATTTCACATCTGATAATACGAATAATAGACAAAAATGTTCGTCGCGTTTCACAAATCTTTCCTTTCGAATTTCGCTTTCAACGTTCAGATCGATCACGATAGATACGACAGACGTGCATTTTAACGACACAATTTACGCAACTTTTGCCGATTACACGAAGGCAGCAAACGCTATGAACGTACAACGGTGCGCGCGCGCGCGTGTGGTTGCAAACAAGCTGCAAGTCGTAAAACGAATCTCGCCGCGTAAAAACGATTTGATATATGTATACGAGCTTTATATTTAATATCCCTCTTTCCTTCGTTTTACATAAACGATGCCTTGTATTCGTACTAGCGTCCCCGCTTTATAGATAACCAAAGCACTTATAGCAATCGTTCAATGCGAAATAAAATATTTTATACATCTTTCTCCCAGTTTATGGACCGAGCTAATGTTTTTATACCACCATACGGATAAATATCGCTACAAATTTCTACATAAATCCTGATTCTTATCTTTTACCTAAACCCGTATAATTAACACGCGTGTCCACGCTTCCCCATCGAATTCGTGTCCCTTACGATCCAAATTTATGGAAACTATTTCCCGCGGTTACAATGCGAAACGCTGGTACTTCTCAATTTTTTAAGGCTGACGCGATACACGTCATTTGATCGCAATGAAAACAGGACAGGTCTCAATCATTGACGGGGAAAATAGGAACGTTGCAGGGGTGGACGTCGAGTCTGGATGAGTTGGAGATGAGGTTGGTGGTTGGGGTGAAATGACGATCGTAAAACGTCCTCGGAGTGGATTCGTCGTACGATAGCCAACGATAGATACGTGTGCACACGCGATATCCCGGAGGTACTTTACTTGCGGCTGAATTTACTGATTGAGCCACGACAATTGTCGTTGCGGTAGGAACGGATTTTACGCATTCTGGAGATGTCAATGACAGAAGCCTGGCAGAGCAACTGCGTCAATTTGTTTCGAACCAAATCGTAAATCATAGATACGAGTGATCAGTTTCGATATGAGTAACTAGAGACTGTTGATCTTCCAGAGTAGCTTCCAGCGTTCCTAACCTCTTAGGTTCCAGCACTGGGTCCTAGCAGAAGTCCATGCTGATCGACGAAACCTGGTGAAGCAACTGCGTCAACTTGTTTCCAGTTGAAAGGTAGATCGTAAATCCGAGTAATCGGTTTTGACATTTGTAATTAGAAATTTGGGATTTTTTAGGGATGTCGAAGGATGCTGAAGGATATCGTGGGCTTTGGACCTGCTCTTGGTTCTAGCAGAAGACCATACTGTATGCAAAACTTGGTGAAGCAACTATGTCAACTTGTTTCAAGATGAAAGGTAGATCGTAAATCCGAATGATCGGTTTTGACATTTGTAATTAGAAATTTGGGATTTTTAAAGGATGTCGAAGGATATCGTGGACTTTGGAACTGCTCTTGACTCCTAATCCCTTGCGCTGCGACGAGATCAGTTTGTCACGAGTTCGTCATGTTAAGTAAGAGACGCTGAGTCTATGACAGGAACCTGGTACAGCAACTATGTGAGTCTATTGCGAGTTGAATTGTAAATCGGAAGTCTGAGTGATCAGTTTCGATTTGCATATGTAATTAGAGACTTTTTATCGATATTGAAAAAGATCAAGTGGGTTATGAAATTCTTCTTGAGTCATACTTAGATGTGCTATAATGACGAATCCAGTTTAGCATGAGTTTTCATGCTAAGCCACATCGTGACGAGCTACATTCGTCATGCGACTAAAATTACACTTAACTGCTTTAATGCCGCGTGTACTAAATTTGGTACACGATCAGTATCATATCTATGCCAAGTGACGTTTTCGTTATCGATAAATAAATTATTGGAAGCAATTGTTGTCGTTATTACGCCTTGTAAAACGACGTTTACTATACATTTTCTGGCTTCGACGCGTACTGTAATGGTAAATAAATCTTTATAAATTTACCATATTCTGTATCGAGTATAATTCCTGATACACTGGGATAATAGAAAGCTTACTGCAAAATGGCTGGCCATCCCACGTACCAAGGGAAAAAACCATTGTGACAGCTATAAATGAAGGCTATTTTTCAGAGTATATTTATATTTCCAAGTCACACGTGACATATCACTTAACATAAATCAGCAATTGGTTCGTTAGCATTGAATTAATAATAATACAAATTTTATCTATTATTTATTAGTTGTTATTCCAAACTGAATAACATTTTATGCTCACATTTTCACCTTATGATATCCAATTGAGATTTCTGGCAATACTCACAGTTTTTCCCTAATGAAAGAAACATTAGCCCCTAAATTAAGTACATTTGCTTGTATCTTATTTCCCCTAACACACGTTCCCATTGATGAGAACTTGAGAATTCGCGTCATAGAACAATAGTAATCATCCGAAGTGGACAATTGGGGGAGCACGAATACCTCAGTGACTCACTGTGCATTTAAAATAAACATTTATCGCTGGACTTCTCTGCCGTCCGTTTAATACGCATCCTCGAATAGCCTCTTCGAGGACAAATCATCCACTTGGAGAACGCAACCAAATATTTCCCGCCATTTACATATTCACGTTGCAAAACAATGTCGGACATAAAACTACCGTCGATAATACACAGGAGATAAGTATCAGAGACATAGCCACGGTGATCAGCAGTGTCTCCCTGAAACGACGATACACGAGAACGTGCAACGAGCGTATATGCAACCTAGTGTAGCATATTTTCTCCTTCCTTTTGCCAAAAGCAAAGAAGGAAAGTAAGGAAACGAATCAAGCGACAAATACCATTCTGACGCTTAATTGTATACTTTCCTTCGCGTCGTACAAGACGTACAAAACTTGCGCCAACTTTTTCAGAGCTACCTTATATTTATGGAGTCAACGAGCTGGTTTCAGTTACTCGGACCACCCTGTATAACGCTTAACTTAATCACTGTAATTCAATGCGACGCGTATTTTTTTAACGGCCGCGTCGCAGCGAATGAACCTCGCGTTGCCGCGAATCGCAACACGAAGTTATAAATTGCTAGTAGCCAATGTCTGAAAGGAAGATTCGTTGTCTGGGCTGGGTTAAAATTTTTCGTGCCTGTAATGATGGCGCAGCGCATTCCGTGCAACATGAACGGGTGGGTAGGTTCGCGAAAAAACGAGAATTTCAACGCCTGACCGGATGGATATTTCGGCTGGGATGAAAAAATCCAGGTACCCGAACGACCATTGTTTAAACACTCTCGATCATTGTTTAGACGTGAAAGTATACGGAAAGTAAAATAACACGTTCTTGGTTAATTAATTAATATTTAAAGGTGCTCCAGAGTATCTTCGATTTGAGAAAAATCTCACGCTCAGTGGGCTGGATTTTACCTGGATTTCTCAATTATCGAAACTTTTAAACTTGATCAATGTTAATTTTATTTTGTTATAATTACAGTAAAATTTGTTTATTTTAGATGAACGTTTAATATTTATTGAACATTGTTAACGTGACATTGAAAAGTCTTTAGAAGAATATCGTATATTTTTCTTCGTTTGACTTTCAGGAGCATTAAATTAAAAATTTCGAAATTTCAAAACTCGATATCTGCTTGAGTTAGAATTCTTTCATAAAATTTTGAATAATTACAAATTATCGAAGCAAATTAACAATCTTGCATCCTTTGCACCCCTCTGACGGTGTAACTGGTACAAAGACGTTAATTATTTGCAATTAATTAACGTCATTTCTACCGATAATCAGAAAAATGAGTGAAAACTACCTTTTCGTGTGAGAATTTTTGCTTTCAAAGAGCTTCCAGTTGGAATAGCATACCAGAATCATTGACCAATCGAACAAGAAGGTTCTCAAAGTTCAATAGACCAACACAAATGTTATTTTAAATGCAGTAAATAGTCACGTCCCTTTACATTCCAAAGATTGCGAATTATCATAATTATTATGAGAAGGAATCACGCTTGCTTTATCCCGATTGACATTTCTAGCGTTAAACATCAAATACATGCCCTCTATGTAATGTCTTGAATATGCACATTGCACCGGCTAAATATGCATCAGATTACTTTATTAACAGGAGCATGATGGCAAGGCGTAAGGGAAGTCGTAAGTCGTGTATGTGCGCTACTCTTGCCTGCTGATAATGGAAATCTTCATCGTCATCCTCATGTACCGTTGGCAAAAATAAAGGAAGGTGCGTGCTGCACTTGATTGCAGGAACTAACGAACAATTTGCCGGGACCCTGTTCTATAAAAGTGTCCATTCGAGAGAAAGATGTTGAAATTAGCTGTTGATTAGCAATTCGGCTGACGCGGAGGACCCGTCAGGTGATCAAGAAATTTCTACTCTCGTTCCACGAAGGTTATAATCATCGAGGACCGTGTCCTGGTTTTAAGTATCTTACCCTTACTGTATCGCCGAGAGACGAAGACGAAGCGGAGGCAGGAGCAGAGGGTAAAGGAAGGAAAAAAGAAAAATGCGGAGAAAAGAGAAAATTCAAGCGTAGCAATTGCGATGGAAGGAGTGAAAATATGTATGGAACAGAAGGGGCGAGAGAATGAAATAAGACGCACTGGAGTAAATCGTGTTACCAAGAGATTCGAAAAAAGGAGAGGGTAAAAAAGTTAATGTTTTGCGGAGGTGTGATTATGAGCAGTTGAATCCTGTAGGAAAAAATATATGTCATTACATATGGCGATACTAATTGGACAACCTATAGCAGCAACTACATACATTGTTTAGTTTAATTACTTGGAACATGCATGCTTCCGTTTATGTACACTCATTGAAAATTACAATCATCAGCCAACGTGTTTTTACTGAAGCTTTGCCTTCTAGGAATCAACATTAAAGAACGTTGATGTTCTCGTTTTCTAGGTGATATGCTTAGTACCTTTCATTATATCTTATTAAACTGCATAAATTTCAATTTTAAATCGACCCTTAGTTATTTGCTGGCGTTTGCTGCAGTGCTGGCCTTAGTTATTTAACATCGCCACGTGCTCGAAAATTATCTTACGTATTTTTTTAATATTCTTGAAATTAATATTTTAACGTTTCACGAGGTCATTCGCAATTTTTCAAGCAATTCGAATATAGCCGTGAATATTTATACTCCATGATCTCAAAGTTTATAAATTTGTTATTCTTTAAAGTTTATAGATTTCAGAATATCATAATACAATAGAAAATCTAATTGTAAATTTATTTACAGCGCGCCAAAAATGGGAAACATGTTTTCTGCACAGTCTTTTCTTTAATTACTACAACTATAATTACTACTTAAATAATTACTACTTAATTACTACAATCAAACCTAAATATTTCCGCCTTTCCAGCTACTGAAAAGTACTGTTACTTTTGGCAAACTACATATTCCCATTTTATTTATTCTCATTCGCATTAATTGTTATTAAATACATAAACTGCGTTTAGATAAACCTTACAGGTCGGTAGTTTCAGTATTAAATTATTTTAATAATTTGCACTTTACAAATATATATACAAAAATTAATTTACAGTCCAAGATGTACCTAGTATGTATGTTTTATAACGCATAACGATACAAGCATGCACTAGAAAGTGCATATTGAAGAATGCTTACAATTATCCTTTCCTTGAGTGGTCGAGATTTATACATAACCTCACTTTTATGACACGAGAAGACAAAAGTCACGAACTACGCAATAAAAAGAAAGTTACGTGCATGCGTCTGAAGCATACTATTGAAAATGCGTCTACAAAGTAATACTTAAATCTCGCGTGCGTTTAAACAATTCTATTTCGGTATCGCGCGGAATTACGCGAAATGAATCGCGTCTGCTAATCTTCTCTTTAGTTAGAAAATTGCATCGTACGCCGAAAGCCAAAGGTTACCTAGAACTTGATCAAACTGACCCGATTATCCGGCTGAAGATTGCGAAACGGTCTTTATTACCAAAGACACCGATCGCTGAAATGCTTCATAATTTATCCGAAAAATTATAGGTGTCTACTATTCGTTTTGCCCTTACTTCATTAATAACCACGTTCGCCTGTTTCGCTGTAGCAGATTGTAGTCAGATTCGTAATATCTGCGTTTAACCCGACAGTAATGATCCCACGTCAAAATTGCCGTTGCATGTTTCCAGTCCTCAAAATGAAGCCTGTGGAGAAATCGATTACAATGCGCACAGAATCTGCAGGTATCCCCTGTTCTTCCTTTTTCTCAAATTCTTCTCGAAATCCTTCACGCACTCGCATTCCTCGTGCCGTGGCCTTTGTTTTTGCTATCTCGTACCACACGAAATTCTACCTTTACCAAAAGTCACGAAATTCACCGGCGAATTTCGCCTTTTATTTTGCATTTTTCCATTATTCCAAATTCCACATCCGTATATCTTTGCTGGGTAGTAACCGAGACTCGCCTCTGGAGCAAAGGGTTAATTGTTGTTGCAAGTACTGTGCAGAATTCAAGAGTTTGCGGTGGTACAAAGATACGAGAATATTCTGCTCGCTGGATCTGACTCCATCTTTGATATTTCTGAAATTTATGCTTCTTATAGTAAGCAATAAAATAGTACAAGGATTTGCAATACAGGGACCCTTTTTATGTTATATAGTTAATATTTTCTGTGTCTATGTCTATATTCTATGTCTACGCCAGTGTAATATCTCTTCATCTCGTTTGGTCCTGACATGTTTCGTTCATTCTCCTCATTACACGATATAATAGAAAATTATGCAAGAATATTTGTCACAAAGATATGTTTCTGATAAGATTTTAGATTCAATGATAAATAAATTAATTTTTCTACGCCATGTTTTATTTAAAGCGTACAGTTTGTTAAATAAGAAGGTATAAGCGATGAAAGGTATAGAAAGTGTATAAAAATTTCTTCTTGAAATTATAATAAAAGCACGATGCGTGGGGTACACGTGTGCCCCACTGGATATCACGAAGGTTGATATTATATTTGTCTTCTCGATTTGTTTTCTCACTCCAGCTTTTTTCGCGTCCTTTTTATGTCCTCCTTTTATGTCCTCTTGTTTTATACTCAACTTGTGTTTGTCTTCTGGCGACCATGCCTTTTTCCTCTTTTCGCATTCGTTCGTTCCCTTCCACTCTTACACACCATTTGTAGGGGTTACGTGTTTCCTTCCCCGCAGTAATTCTTTCTACTTACCTTTTGTATCTTTGATACCTATAAACGACCAATACATAATTCCTCAGGTACGCGTGTATTACTATGCGTACACGAGTCCTCGTCAAGCTAGCGCGCATGTGCGCGTGCATCATGCATGCATGGACGTTCGAGGATGCGTTTCGGAAGCAACGCATTTTCCACCTCTTTTTCGCTTTTATTTCCCCTCTTTCTCCGCCGTTTCGTTCCTTTTTCTCTCGTCCTGCTTTTTCATCCAATCCCTCTGCATTGCACGTAATTTATATTGCACGTATGACTCGTTTCGACCACGTGCAAGTTGCATATAACGATAAACAATTCACCTTGCAGATTTTTTATCCAGTTATCTTTATTATCTCCTTATACTTCGCTTTCGACAATGTTAAATTACGTTGAAATTGAATACCTCGTTCTTGAAAAGAAATTACGTTAGATACTTTACAAGTCTAGTAATCGTTTTCCTCGTATTAACCAAATAAATTCGTAACATATGCTTGTTTTATTTTTAAGAAGCACGATGTTATATTTCCCATAGTTAGAGAATATAATCATCAAGAATGACATTGAAATATATTCATATTTGTTTAAAGTATTTTTTAAATAACGATAAAATTGTGGATCTAGTGCTCTGGTTCTAACCTAACCTAAAATTCAGCCCCGCAAGGGGTAATTAGGTTATGACACGTGTAATTCGTCGTTAACAGAAATATCGAATAAAATGGCGACACCTCTGTGCAGGGCACGTACATGGAATATGTAAAGTCGGTCGCTCGTGAAATTCGCTTTAAACGAAACAGTTTGTTTACACCCAATGTACACGTGTGTGAGCGCCTTGCGTGTGACGAAATATGTCGTTCGGCCAGCTGTATTTTCCAGGGAATGTATTCTTCTGCGACGTGTCGTCTCGTTTTATCTCTTTGGACGACGTCGGGGGAAAAAAGTCGACGAGGCTCGAAGCATCGGTTGTTCGTGTGGGCAGTGCTTATTTTCTGTAGAATTTATACAAATCAGGGTCGAAGTCCTGTGGATTAACGTGAATCGCTTGTGTGGTGGATTCGCTACGAGATTATGTTCCTTGTACTCCTGTCAATACTAGACGCACCTCAACGGAACCGACTTTTAGACGATCGCTGCTGTGCATTGGAATTATTGTTGATGCCGGGAATCCGTGGAATACTAAGCAATCGGAAATGTGCAGAATGTTCTTTAATCCGTTGCCTGCAGTGTCTAATACGGTGTTCATGCAGCTCTAATTTAGCGCAATTTTAAGTAATTTCGTACTCTTTGTTGTATTTATTTTTAAATAGGAAATATGATTGAATAGTTTGCGTTATTGTGGAACGATATTTAATATTTTTATGGGAGCTTGGTATAGCAATTCCGTGGCGACTATATCGATGAAAATTGCGTAGGTATATTATAGAATATTTATAATTAAATAATTATAAAAAGAAGTATAGGACAGGTAAATATAATAATATATCTAAGAAGAGTTTAATAGAGGATAATATCGTCGAATAACAAATGCTTTTCGCGAAATTTTGACGGGGTAAATATATCACCCATAATTAATTCGAAAAGTTCAGATAAATATTTTTATCGCTGTAGAGATTTTTTATGCCACCATCTCATTACAAGCTTACATTGTGTAATTTTATTCCACAGAAATTTTATCCAAGTTTAATACCTATTTCCAGCTGCTACTGATGACCAATTTAAATAAGTAATAACCATATTCTCCGCATCAATCTTCATTAGAGCTAGCATTCTTGTAATTATGAGTACGTATTTTTATATTGTTAATATGCGTTTGGGTAATAGGAGGTACATATTTCTGTCTTGAAGTGCGCATTTACATACAGGCAGTGGAATCTTTCATACTTTATGCTTCCCTGCATTCATACCTATGTATTTTTGTGTCTTCAAACATACTGCGTGCGTTATTCCCTCGCAACAGTGACAAGTATCATATTTACGCCAGAGAATTTGCATATTTTGTCCAATTTATTTCGAAAATAGTTAAAAACACGAGAAACAATAAAAGAGGTATTACGAATACGTAAGAGGGGTATTTTCGAAACAAGAATCGCATAAATTTCCCATATCTGAAACAACGTATAACGAGCAACAATATCCATAAAATAAACGCAGCATAGAAGCTAGAACGAAACGATACTGCAATAATAAACATCCTGGACCGGAAATCGCATTTTGGCAATTGCCATGCTAACTTCCAGGCTAAGTAATAAGTCCACTTGCTTAACTCGTACATGTTTACAATGTAATTACACGGGACGCTTTTGCAAAGCTCCATGAAACCGGTGTGTAATAGGACGGAAGTCGCCTAACGGTTAGCAGTGATTAATCCTAGACCGTTACTACTTCGCTACTTGTCGTCTGATGCAATGAGATAAATCAACGGATAGCGAACCGACGGAAAGAAGCGTAGAACCCTGCTCGAAATGAAGAGAACCGTCGCGCAGTAGCGATGAAATTTTATGTGGAATCCATTGCCAAAAGTTATATCCTCGTCGGAAAGCGCAGCGTGCACCAATGTTATTCGGTTCCTCCTATTGTTGCATAAAAATCCTTATCCGTACCCTCGAGAGGCATAAACTGTAAATCATCGGGCGCTGTGTACAAAATTAAAAGTCTCCGGATGTTTTATCGTCGAATAAAAACATTCTGCGAATCAAAACTCCCATATATTAACACTGAAACTGCCTGTAATACACGTAGCCAAATACGCTATACACGAATGATATCGTTGAAAATAAATCTCTTTGCCTGAATAAAAGTGATCAATTTTGTGGAAAATGGTGTGTTTGAGCTAATTGTGAAAATAAAATTTCCAAGGCCAGCCATTTTTATTCTTTGGATAATTTTAATTTTAATTTTCGGTGTTCATATAATAGTTTTAGTAGTACCGGTACATTTAATGCCCTGTGTTATACATGCATATTCATCTTTGACGTCGTAGATCTTAAAATAGCGAGTTAGATAATGAAAGTAAAATAAAGTAGTGGGTTGTCGAAACCGATTATATCGTGAAATTACAAGTCTCGGGCATTTCCATGTCGGGATAAGGGAGAGGTGCACCGATGACAAATTATGTTTGTAGAAATGTACAGCATTATAAATACCTAAGCACGGCAAATTAATATTGGCGAAGTGGACGAACAGCTGACAGAGTAGATAAAGCGCAATAGGAATGATGAAAAACGGATATTATAGATTCTATATGTTTAAAACTTTACACTTGCACTCGTGTTCCGACGAGCAGAACGATTACGTGCACGAAAATATTGCACGCAGTTTCAATTTCTTCTCGTACTAACTCCCGTTATTTTTTGCAACCGAGAAGGCAAATTATAATACGCTTCACATACGATTGCATTAGAAATACGTGTGTTCGTTATGACCTACTATCGAGATACAGATGCATACATCAACGAAGGAACGATAAATGAATTATTAAGAGAATTGAGACTCGTGATCTCGAGATCCCAGAAAAATAATGATCGAAATATCGAATTAGAAGTTTCAGAGAGAGAGATTCGAGAGGAAGAGAGAGGATAATCAGAGATACGTATGTAGATACACGTAAATAAAACTGCGCAATGATCCAAAGATGCTGTATCTATGCAGCTATGTCACCGATCAAGTTTAAACACTGTATCAGACCCAACAAGTTTATACACTGTCCTAACCTGCACTTGGCAACTGTGTCTGGCACCTGTTCGCCCGGTTTTTACATTCAATTGTATCAATTATATCATTTATATCTTTGTATTATTTTTGGCACCGCTACTGCTGCAGTTATAAAGGGAGAGCGGAACACTGCGCTATCAAAATACTTGGATCATTCTCAATTATTTACCCATTCCTCTTAACGTCCACTTTTTGAAGCTGCATACTTCACACTGTACAAAATTAGTTCTTGAAGAATGCACCTTCATTGTTAGAATGACGGTACAATACGGTTTATGTGGCATAACAATTTTTGGACAGAGCTTTTCGAAACGATTGGAAATTTTTAGTTATTAAATACACAGTAAAAATATATTTTTCATAATTATTAACTAGGATAACTTTATTAATTTTCTAATAAATTTAGAATATTTATTAATAATTTTTTAATATCGTGTTAATACAAGAAATTTCTTCGCTATATTCGAATAAAATTATAATATTGTAGTCACACTAAATTAATTACATTATTCAATAACTCCCATTCTCTTGAGTCATGATCACAATTATCATACAAGTATTTGGTATCATATGCATATTGCATTACATCAAATATCTTTCTAAATTCGACATTTGTCAAAAATTCTCAATTTTGACAATTTTATACCCCTCTTTATACCCCTAATAAATATAAAATTGAAGAAAAGTATTCTTCGACTCAAAACTGTCCATTTTTCCCCCCACCACTAACCAAAACCCCGATCTTCGTTAAAATCCCCAAGAAAAGTTCATGAAAACCAGCATTCGACCTTTTCCTTTCCTTCTCTCAGGCATCATTGACACGCGTTCTGGGATTCGAATCATTGCCACACACGATGCTACTCACAGATTATAAATGGCCACGAACGAGCGCGAATCTTTGTTTCGATTACAGTCGTACTCGCGAGTGGAATAAGATGCGCGAGGGAGATTTGGGAATAGGCTTGACGAAATGGGAACTTCGCGCCAGGCGAATCTCAGCAATTGCGATGGTTAAAATGGCGAGCTGCACGGCGACAAAGTATTACTTTTCCGTGGCGGCCCGGCCGGACTGGCATGGCGATCACCTCGGATGTTGACCGCGTTTTGCTCCCGACTGTACCGGCAGAAATAGCGGGCCGCCGATCGGATCGTATGTGATCTCGTTGCAGCGTGGCTTATACGTTGCATGCGCGAGAAACGCGATGTGCGTGGATCGTCACAAAGTATATACGCCGTGCAACGGCAGAGTACGCGTCTCGTAAACTATTTTAGAGCTCGCAAAATGCGTTCCAAACGGCGCGTGTCTGTTTTGCCCACTGAACACGACACGCGCTCGACAGTTACCGCGAGACGTTACTTAGGTGAGGTCGCTGCAGTCCCTAGTTGGAAGTTCAACGATGTTTTCGATTGTCACTCTCAGAGTGTCGTTCTGTGACCGACTGCGATCGGTCACTCTCTTTCACTCTTCTCTTTTTCACCTCCTGCTCATTTTCCTCCCGCAGAGTGCAAATTTGGTACAGCACTGCAGAGGGATATACCGGGGTTGTAAATTAACACTTTGCACTTGAGAGGTGATTTTCAATCGCCATTTTATCAGATTCTAAAGATGGATGTTAATTGATATATCAAATTTTAAATTATCCAATGTTTGTAGAATGTGCATGGAATGTCGGAGTAAAATAATTCTACGTCGCAATTTGCATATGATTTCTGATTTACAGTTTTAAATGTATCCTCGGCTTTATGACAGAATGTCTCCGAATGACTATTTTTCTGTAACGAAAATATGGCCGAGTACAAGAGGTTAAGCCATCGATAAGTGGCACCGACCGATGTCGCACTTGGAGTCGTGCGTGACCATTGTGGTTTAGGATTTGTCCGATAGAGGAATGACAGGCTATGGCAGACGGTATATTACTCGCTAGTACGATGCTGGGGGAATTAATCATTGTTTTAACAAACTCGATCATCTCAACGAGCGCTAATAGTATTTTCTTATTAATTGAAGTTGGCAAGCGTGGAAAATATATCGTAATACGAGTATAATTTATTGTTTCAATTTATCGCGCTGTGAGCTATATCAAATTGAACATTTCTTCGCACTGCACTCGTTGAGGGTTCGAGTGCTTATCTGTTTATATGTCAATTTACACTTCCGACACGCGAAAACGTTCTCGCTATATCGTGGTTACTATAGTCCTATAGATTACTGTAGTAAAATGTATCAGATAGGCGAATCGAAGTATGCGTAGAGATTAGGGTTGAAACGATATCAGCGTTAATTTGTTGATGCGTAAAATATCGATTATCGTGGTACGTATATCCGAGAATCTTTAAGCAAACAGAATTTCAGCGATAAACATTTTATCACTATGTATGGAGCGCAACTGCAGTTTAAAATTGCATTTCGAAATTATTTCCTCGTACTATAGTTCAGAAATTTACGTAACACGATGGATCATAGCTGAAATTGTAAATATCGCGTGCAGTAGATTTCTATGATCTACAAATTGTCGGGTTAAAAATAATTACATGCGCGTAATTAGTTATGCTGCATCACGTGTAGTAGTACTATTGCGAATATTGTAGCAATCTGTTGCTAACTTAACCTCCTCTTATCTCATTATCCCGTGTACATTCGTAACCTCTCGAATGTACTTTCGAGAATATTAGAAGGAAAATTTTACGGAGAACACGTGCACGATATCCCCTGTGCGATATTTTAATTTTTCCCGCAGTACCGCGAAAAATTCCTATCAATAATCTTACCGATCAAAGATGGCGCAGCTATACACGCACGTGTCTTTCCTCCGCATGATCCCATAACCTCGAAATTTAATGCAATTAACGCCGCTCGAGCAAATGAGTTTAACAGAATCAGCTAGTTGCAGGATTAATATTTTTATTCGCAACTGAACGATATCGTATCTCAGCCATGTTACACTTGACCGTCGTCTTAATCTACGAGCTTTACATAACACGATTCAATTAATGGCTCAACTTAAACGATGTTGGTGGTAGGTTTCGTGGTACACAAATGAGAACGAGTCTTATCGGAGACTGAAGGAGCGATAATGATAATTAGTTTCCATCGGTGTATATTCAGAGTTTAAAGTTACATCCATGGCAATAATCGCTTCCGATAACCAATATTGATAATCTAACAGGGAAGGGTGATTATACATATTACCGGTATTTAAGATTTTCATTTTAACAGATGGCTTCTTTTTATAGAAACTGGTTCGCCGTGATTTGCATGCAGCGAATATATTAGTTCATTCCTAATGAAACCACGATGAATCGCAATCGTTATTACAATCTTAAAACCTATTCCCATCGCGGACCACATTTTTCTCAAGATTCCTCTACGACTCGTATTATAGAAATTAAGGTAAACTATTAAATTAAACTGTTTTATCAAAAATTGCGACTCTCTCGTCCGTTTACGAGCTTAAGGCCTAAGCCCAAAAAGATTATTAAGCCAAAAAGTATAGAAAATATATTCGTCGGTTAATTACTTTTTTAAATTTGGTTACACAGTTTTTTACCATTTCCTTCGTCTTATTTTTATACAAATTGCATATTATTAACTCCCTCCCCCTGCCAATAATTTCATGATTCATGGCTTCTGGTCAGGGATGCCACTACAAAGTCCCGACTGGCTACTCAACAGCGTTTCGAGGTAAAACGATTCTCCAATTTTTTTCTTGTATGTTTCTTTATTCGTGTCAGTCGGTATCGTGGCGGATGATCAGTCCGGGGGGAAGAGCGCGCGCGCCTCGGTCCCATACACGCCTACGTGTTCGCTGACAAGTATATACGCACTCGGTCGCTGCATTCTCGCGCAATGCTCATCGGCGTGCACACAACAATCTCGCGATTACGCGCGTGTAAATACTAACACGCATGCAACATCGTAAATTGCTTCGTGCCCTGGAACAAAATACCGTGCTGCGGTTTATACGTTCATGTCGTTGTTACGTCGAGGTTTTTGCCCGTGCTGCCACCGTCTTAGGTTACAAATTCTGCAGGTATTTCTCCTCTCCGTCACCGTGCCCCTTTTTCTCTTTTTTCGCCGCCTGTTCGCGCGTCTACCCTCTTGTCCTCGCGACTCCGGCATTCGTGTCCTTTGGTACGTCGATTGCCTCGTTTTCGGCTGTTCCACGTAACCTCGTGTGTTGCCAGTCGGGACACGAACAGATTTCTCATCGATCCCCGTGAAATCTCATCGCCGAACGACCGAGACCCCCAGACCGGAGCACACGAACGCTTACGTCCGTCCCCCCCTCTCTCGCGACTACCACCGGTCTGCCAGTTTTTGCCAACAGCTTTTCGTATTCCAGCGATCAAAGTTCGAGGGTTTGCCCGGTTTTCTGGTAAGTGCAACGACATCGTAACCCAGACAAGTGGTCGAGCCACGGGTATTTTTGCAAGGCGAAACAGCATTGGGGTGTCCGAAGGGGGCAAGAGCCTCGGCTACGTGCGTACTCGACGAAGTAAAAAGGCACGAAAGAAGGTACCTTAAAGAGAGAGAGGGAACGGGCCGAAGGTGAGAGAGAAGGCGTGCGAGGATGAGCACACGTCGGCGTGGAAGCCGGTCGTACGAAACAGGCGAAAAAGGCGCAATAAGTCGATCGGTGTCTGGAGCTTGCCTTTAGCAGATCGCTGTCTTGTACACGTTGTAAATGGTAATCGTCGCGATTCGATGCATCAAACTTCCAGCCGGTCTTTTGTCGCGTACCGTGGTGGGCAGTAGGGTTACTACAAAGCGTTCCAACGAATGCTACGCCAATGCACGCGCGCCGATGTTCGGCTGGTCTCGCAGTGTCGGTCGTTGCGTGTTTCTTCTCTGCCTTGCCCCTTCTACGCGCGTCTCTCTGACCACCTTAAGATTTGTTCATACGACGAACGTCGACGTTCACGCGTCGTGCTCGACCACGCGAGACGGATATCTCGCACGCTAACGAACTCTGTTTACCGTGTATTGTGGATCGGCCGCGTCGGTAAGCTAGGTCGCGAACGCGTGGCGGGAGCTCGAGCGGCGTGAAGTTGGCCGTTTACGCGGAGCGCTGTGAACCGAGCCTAATTCAGCCTGCCGCCGTCACATCGAATGCTTCCACATCGTACGTCTCCTCGCCGACAAAGTAGCAATGTTGTATTCGGACTTATTCCATACCATTCATCTTCCTCGGAGCTAAACTCTCCATTCAGTATTGTAGTTGGACGAAGATATCGAACATTGGCGTAGGCAGTCGAATTCCCGTGCATTCGAATCGTATGCGAGTCACGCGAGCAATTCCTGCTAACGTTTATTTCGTTTTAATGGAAATCGTGACGAATTGGGCGGGAGTAAAAAATGCTAAACGGATTGCGGAATATTTATGAACGAATCGAGTGTAACACGCTGATTGAATCATCCGTGATATTTTTGTTTTTTTAATGTCGTGTCACTTGCGAGTTACGCGTGTATTTACATACCCGCGTGCTTCTTATTTTCTTCCATTCTTCTGTCAAGCAATTTTCGTTTGCCAGATCTCGAATAATAATTAATATTTCACGTTTCCGAATCACTTTTACAACTAAGCGGCGTTTCAAAACGTGTATTTAATTTTTAAGTATCGTAATAATAATTTTCCTATCAGTCAACCCCCTATATATTTTCACACGTCACGCTGTCCAAACTAACACGAAGCAGATAGGTATCCATAGAAATAAATTTATTATCGAATAATAGTAATTAATATTTCACATTTCTGTATCTCTTTTGTAACTTAACATCGCATTTATTATTCACGTGTCCTAATAATAATTTTGTTATCAACCCCGATAAACGAGGCAACCAACTCCTTATATATTCTCAGATGTTACGCTATCCAAATTAACACGAAGCAGATACGCTTCCCAGGTATTTATCCCAGCAACCGATTATCATTACTTCTCCTTTCCTGTCATCGCGATGAAAACGTTTAAACCTGCAATACCCAATTAAAAAAAGAAAATTCTTAATTAACACATCCGATAGTCCCCTTAGATGCCAGTTGTAATAACTAGAATATTACGTAGTTGGTGTACTTTAAGGCCCAATTTGCTGCTCCTTTTTCGTCATCAAGTAACAAGTTTCCAAACGAAGTGCACACTGGGACTCCGTTATGAAAATCATTCTGTCCGCGAGCCCCTTGACCGAACCGATTCCGAGTGACACGTGCGGTAATTATCTCGGGACACTGGTGTATCAATTAACGCTTTTGCCGTAATAACTCGGATTTTTTTCCAGTGGTCCCCGTTCGTTCCGTAACTCCGGAGCGTGTTAGATTCAGCCTGGCAAGTCGGGCCAAAGTATTCGTGGTGCGCGTTTCGTTTTAATTAGAAACACTATATCCTTATACGGCTGCAAACCGGATATACAAACTCATTTCCATCGCAAGGCCATCATTTTTACCGACAATTAACCTTGCTATAATCACTTTCGAAGATGCAAAAAGTTTTCGACGTTCACGGGGCCCGTGATGCTATCGGTGGAAAAAGTGAAAGCTGCGCGCGTCGGGCCGGCGGAAAAACAGGGACTGTCGCGAAATAAAATTGAAAAACGATAAGGCAGGATATTGCAAGTTGTGATAAAGTGTAATATCGTAATAGCGCCACAAAACGAGATACGATGCGTGAAGTAATTCGCGAGGGAATATTAAATTGTAATAGATTAAAACGAGTAAATTAAAGCGAGCGAGGCCAGCAGACGGATGAATCTTAACTGTAGGAAGTACGATATTACGCGTATCTTTACTGTCAGTGAATTAGACGGTTTCAGTATTCTTTACGATACGGACAGTTTTTCGAGCTTGCTGTATAAAAGCATCGAAATTTGATCGATTATAGATGCCCGGCAAAAAGCATGATAGATGCCTGGCATTTTTACCTGGATTATCTTCGTTACTATTTTTATCCGTTTATACCTGTTTCTTGTAGTAGTTGGGCTATCGAGGAACTTTTTCCAATACCTTTATGGTTAGCATGGCTTGTCGAATCATGTAGGAAATGAAATTTTAAGTCGGTATATTTTATATAATTTTATTGCATCTTATATAATTTTAATTTCCTTTTTTCCATTAAATCGAGTAATATAAGTGGATTGCGTTCTACGCTTTTTTCTCGTGTAAAATCTCTCTGTCGTAAAAATTTTCGTTCGTGGAAAGTCGATCATTTTGATTATATATTAAGAATAGTAACGGATAAAAATTATCTCGTTAAAATCTACTTATTATTTTTACAAGTTTGCAGAAAAATTTCAGTTTCCATCGTTCACGTGTACTATGTTTACAGTGCTAATTCATTTACTATTATTTCACATTTATTTCATTTTTCCTTCTATTTATTACTGATAATAAATATTAATAACTCGTAATAATATTCCAAATATTATATTAATTTATTTATAATATCTGTAGATACGCATTACTATTACTATTTCCGGTATTAATTACTTGTAGAGAATTTTTATTAATCGTGTTAATTCCAGGGATTTTAATCAGCCTGTTAATTAAAATCGATCAATTATCTGTTTTCTCAGCGAGAAGCGAAGGTGAACAGATATTTATCATGGAATTTCACTGATAATATTAGAATCGTGCAATATATTCCCCAATTTCCTGATCATCCGTTCGACTGTGCAGTTCGATGCTCACGATACTCCAGCCTAAATCAAACAACGCAATGAATGAAACCGCAATTGCATTGTCCGTTTTTGTAGGCAGCTGAAGAAGAGGAATTCCTGAGCGTAGCCTCGATTCCATCAGGCGTCAACGTGGATGCAACGTCGTGACAAACCATGCCACACAGGCGGCCATCGTCGTCAGCTTGTTGTGGCTAGATGAAATTCCACCACCGCATTTTTACCGATCCTGACACGTTTGTGCACAGTAACGTCCTACTATTCACTCGCGATCAGTGCAATTTCAGTTTTGCCGCGAGTTTTCCGATGGTAACGAGAATTAAAACGTCTGCCTCGATAGTTACTCTTAGCTGCACGCAATCGTGGGATCCTGTGATTGATTTGTATTCAAATGACTCCGTTATTTATTAACGTATGGAAATTAAACGTCCCTAAGAGTGGAACGTTTAATTTAATTTAATTTAGATTTAATTTCGAAATTATTCAAATTTTGTAAGACTGCGAAAATTTTTGGAATTTTAGACTTTTTTGAAACTCGAGGTAACTATTATTATTGTTTGGGAAAAATTTTTTATTACGAGTAACGAAGCCCTGAAATATTTTTTAATATCAGTGAGAGGAGAAAATTTGAAAAGGGAAATATTTAAACTATTTCTTGAATTAATTTGTTAAAAAGACGAAATAAAATTTTTTGTTTCTATAGTTAAGGATTTTCTAAGAAATATCCGAGGTACTAATTTTTCACGAGAGTCACGAAGGTGATATTATTGCACTTTTAATACTATAAATGCCAAACGAATGAAAATACCTGATTTCAGACTTCTGCTTTTCATAATCATTGAAAATATGCACCTGCTATTAGCAAAATTAATATTAATTTATGCTGGGATAGAAATTTAATTATATATTTTCATCGCACTTTAATCATTATTAATTATATACACTACTTATTTTCATAATACTAGTTTAATTATTATTAATTATATACACTATATACTTTCATAACACCACGTTAATTATTATTAATTACGTACACTGTTTGCTTTTATCGTGCCACTTTAATTATTATTAATTACACACGCTATATTTAAACAGAAATTATAAGCTACCAGTTCTAGCATTAAAATCGTACATCACGTGATATACTTGATATGGAGAAAACAAAATGTCATATAACTGTTTCACTGCGATCATTGTCCGTTTCTATCGCATCTCGCTGTAAATCTCGCGCGTTACCGAGGTATACCTCGAACCTGTCGCATACCGTTCACGAAACCACGGTTTCTTATGCACCAGTTTCATCTTCGAAAAAACCGCACAACGTTCGAGTTTCCATGGGTATAAGGTACAGCCACGACCGATCAATTTGTCACGGATCTGATCGATGATATTACGACTGCAGAGATACCTGCTTGCTTTCATTTACGATGTTGCAAGTGCACGATCAAGCAGGATCAATCGAACAGATTTTGCTGAATTGGAATTCGAATCCAATGGTTTTTTGTTCGTCGAGCAACCTGTTTTCTGTATAAACCTTTGAATTTCTTTACGCCTATTTCGTTTGTGTATGTGTGTAACACGAGAGAGGAATGGGTAAATAAATATTATTTTATGTCAGTCAATGTTCTTCTTTATAATATAGTAGAAGATAAAATAAGGATATATGATCGTATTTCGATAGTTCATTGCATCGAGTTACTCAGGATATGATTTGGTTTGTTTTTGAAAATTTGTTGAGTACGTGTTAATATATATTTGATTATTTTAAATAAATTTTGTGATAAGAGTAATGTACATGTAGTATATTACGAAAGGAATTTTTCATTTACTATGTCTGTGGATTTAAAATTGTATGGTGAAAATAATTCTATCTTCTCGTGTGAAGAGAAATCAACATCAAATTTGCCACAAGCAGGTGCATATTGTTAGTAATAAATGAATAAAGAATTTTTAATTAATCATTATGACTAGTTTTGCGATCCTAGTACTAAAGCAATTCTCTTTTCTCAAATTTCATAACTTAAACCTGTACGTACATTGCTACGTAATACTAAAACTAAATTTAAAGATGGTAAAAATGAAAGAAAATTGATCAAATCTCCTAATTCATTACATCTCGGGACCAGAAATAAAATAAAATTTGGTATTCAAAATAACACAATACTGAAAGGAGTATTCCCTTCTCAAAAATAATTCCTTAAAAACAATCATTACCACAAATTTAAAAATAGCAATAATTAAAAAGTCGATAAAAATCCTCCAATTAATTACATCCCAGGACCGAAAATAAACTTAAATTTAAAATTCAAAACGATAAAGCAATCGCATAACCCTTCTCTATACCTATGCATATACATATTATCACGTAACACTGAAACCAAATTTAAAAATGGCAAAAATTAAAAGCCCGATAAAAATCTGCCAATTAATTACATCCCAGGACCGAAAATAAAATAAAATTTACATTTCAAAGCGATAAAGCAATCGCATAGCCCTTCTCTATACCTATGCATATACATATCACATAACACTGGAACCAAATTTAAAAATGGCAAAAATTAAAAGACCGATAAAAATCTGCCAATTAATTACATCCCAGGACCGAAAATAAACTTAAATTTAAAATTCAAAACGATAAAGCAATCGCATAGCCCTTCTCTATACCCTATACATATACATATTATCACATAACACTGAAACCAAATTTAAAAATGGCAAAAATTAAAAGACCGATAAAAATCTGCCAATTAATTACATCCCAGGACCGAAAATAAAACTAAATTTAAAATTCAAAGCGATAAAGCAATCGCGTACCCCTTCTCGAGATCCTCGAACGTTTACGACCCACCCCGACCCAAACTGAATTATCTGCCCGTGGATAAGAAACGCCGATTCATTAAACTCATCAACGGCGAACATTTTTCACCAATCTCTCCCACACGAGTGACCGACTCTTGCTCAACAATGCCTCTTGCTTGGGACTGTACATACAACATTGTAACCACAATTTGCCCTTTTATCTTGACTGCGATCGGTTAACCAAGACTATGCACCGGTTTCCCCCTTTCTGGTTCCACCGCACGATAATCTTCTGTCGATTGGCTGGCAGCATGGCTCAACAGCAGCGGCGTTATTGGCGATACACGAAAGAATCTTCATCGGTTTGCCTCGCCTTTATGCGTGTATTTCATACCCGGGAAGATACTGTTCCCTTAGTCGTTTTCTGTCCTTTCTTCTCTTCCTCCTTCGCCCCTCTTTACCACTGTTCACTACTTATGCGCTATAATCGAGGGGGATCGTTGTTTCGAAACTCCATTGCGGGCAAAAGCTTTTTATGTCGGTAAACCAGTTTCTTACGTCGCCGTCGAGTTTTTCCCTTTGTTTCAGCCTGCAACGTTGCTAACTCCCTTTTTCTCCTCTCACTTTGGAAATCGCTTTCGTAGAGCTTGGGTTATTACGACCTCCTCCTCGTATGATCGCTTCATTCGTCGCTCGTTGACGAACTTTTCCCAGCATCAGCTGTCGTGGCACGTCGACCAGCCATCAGGAAATCCGTGCGATCTGGTTAGGAAATAGAACCGCTTGGCACGATCCTGGCCATATCTATAGTTTTTGGAAAATTTATTACCGCTACACGTTCCTCTCACTGATATATGCGCAATATCGCTCTGTTGTAAAATACCACCGATATGCATCGCGATGAGGTGTTATGAAATGATATTGCCTTCAAAATGCACTCCATCCTTCATTTTGTCTTATCCACTCGCGGACAAATTCCTACCACGATGATAAACGTATCGTGATCCGAGGTGCAGGATGAAATTACCGCGGTTCGACAAAATGAAAGAAGAAAAATAGGATGCTTCAAAAATGCTTGTTTTATGTTTAATATTATACTCCCTTTATCCTGTATTTTATGTTAAATATCCTGACGGGAACATCTTCATTACCAATAAACGCGTTATAATCTAAATGCGAGATAACGTTATTTCAGTCTTCCATCGTGAAATTGTGGAAAAAGGTATTAAACCACGCAAGGAATATTTATTTCCCTCTTAATATTAATAATTTCTTTTGCAATAATAAATATATTATACTGAACATGTAAATTGTCCAAATTGTCCAAAAGGTTAGGTAAATTGTCCAACAGAAAAGAAAAAGAAATTTTCACTGCATTGTAATAATCAGAAATTAATAATATCATATTATAAATTATAATAAATTCATAAATCATTCATCACAAAATAACCACATTATACTAGATTCGATTTTACTTTGAAACAATGTATATCTCATCCTTGCAATGAAGAACGCGTGACAAGCCGAAGGAAATAATCCTAACCTCAACAAATTTACTCGGCCCAGTCACATACATCAGATCCACGGATCCACTCGCTCTTAAAATCCCCAACTAGCAAATATCACCTAGCTCATACCAATCTCCTCGATATAACCGTACGTATGATCGCAGCGAGAAAACAAGACACGAACTGCCAGTTCGATGCTGTATCAATCGACGTGGCTCGATTGAGGAAAGGAAACGGTGGAATGTTTAGTCGGCACTCCAAATGGCAGCAAATACACGGTGCGTGAAGGATGAAATAAATCGGATGTCTGGCGGTAAAACGAAATGATCAGCACTCTAAAATTGACCTTCCACGACCGCGGTTTCCGGCGAAGATTCTAGTAATTCGCGTACACGTAACGCCCGTTCGGTTACATATGATGTAGGCTGGCGCTGGCGAGGGGTCAGCCACACCGCAGGTTATTTTCAGCCCTCTCGCACCGCGCTTCAGCCCTCTCATCGGCGCAAGTGACTTCTTACTGACACGCGCGTCTTCTCGGATGCATACGCAGCCGGTGTGTGCATACGCTGAAAATGTTTGACCAGCCGCGCTGCATAGCACTAATAAACACGAACGCGGTGATTTTAGGTTATAAAGCGAACTTAGGACGCGGAGCGGCCATGCGGCGTAAGTGTCTCCCCCTGTGGACGGCGTCCAGTAACTATGCGAGCGCCGCCGTCACGCTCGCCTAACCGCGAACCATGACGTTCTTTACGAATTCGCATTCGGTCCTAGTCGCAAAGAGATGACAGACTGGCTGAAGATTAGCGCGTCGTTGCTTTTCAGGTCGACGGGGAACTGTTGCCGCGGATGTTGCCCTCGGATGCTGTACGTCGCGCGCCATTGGAAGCCCGCGGAATTTTAACTGCTACGCCGCACCGCCGGAATGTAGGTAAACTAATTGCCATTAACTTTGCCCTTTCTAAAGGTTGCCTGTTCGCAATACCTTAGTGGATGAAGCTCCTATCTCGCGGAAACGCGAGACTAATGAAGATATACTTAGAATCCAATGGTGATACGATTTAAGTGGCATTAAAGAGGGAGTGACGCGTTCCTTTCCATTGTGATATTGGGCATATGTTTTTGGCAGAAATTTACGTCTCGATACTCTGTTTCGTAACTCCATTTCAAGACGCCGTGAGACTTTGGGGTGATTTATCTGGGAAACTGTATTTTTCAAATGTCAGTTTGTTTGTTTCGTATACTATTTTTAATTATCATTTTTTGTATGACTAGTCAGTTTGAATACGTTATTACCATTTATTGAAATACCATTATGTACAAAATTTCAATGACATGAGTAAATTTAAGTAACTCAAAAGAGTTTGAAAAATGATTTGTAAAATTTCATATTTTTAACTTAAATACCAATTTATTAATAAAATTGATAATGAGACACTCAGAAACGACTTAAATATATATTGGAAACGTAGAAAATACAAAAATATGGTATATACATATATGTGATATCAGCTAAAAAATGTTTTCCCCCACATTTGGGCGCATCAGTGCCACTGTAGCGTCGCTTGGCATTGTAATGTAACCATCTCCTAAATTAAATGATTCATAGTTTTTGGCTGGCAGTGTATTTAGAGCGGCTACAATTTGACGTAAACCTTTATGGCTAATCTTAAGAGCAATAATTTCAAACACACGGATCTCGTATAATTTATTTTCTTAACTCGGGTTATTTAATTATATTATTTATTGCTGCTTATGTTATTTCGCAATATCGAAATTTATAAATCACACGCGAATCAAAAAATGGTCGTATTACCTTTACATCGCTGTACTCGCATTACGTCACGCTAACGTTGCTTTACGAGTTTTAAATATATTTCTGCTCATGACTTGCCTCTTTATCTGCACACGAGATCGAGAAGGTGTTAAATTCAATCGTGCGTTCCAAATGAAATGCAAGTTGACCAACACTTTGATAAATGTTCGTTTATACTACGTTCCTTGCCGTGTAATTATAAATCTCTTGCTCATTCTATCATACGCGTTTATTACAATGTCGTTACATAATGGCGCGATATCTCTTTAAGAATTGATCGACCAACGATCTTGAAGTATAGCATAAAAAATGATACATTTCCATATAAACGTGAAACCTCAGGTAAGATATTGTATAAACGCCTTTGAGAATATACTTGGTTCTTCTATCAATAACTCTGTCACTTATTACTAACAAATATTTCATCATGTATAACCAACATTACGATATATTTCACTCCACTTCCATGCAACATTCATGCAACTTATCCCGATGTGTTATTAATGTAGGAATGCGAAGTGTGATCCTAAAAAAGAAGCCAGAAAAAATAAAGAGAATTGTCTGTACAGAAATATCTATCATGGCATCATATGCTCCTGATGCAAAGAGGTAAATTTGGATTACAGATTCCGGGAAACTCAGGTGAATTTCAGTATCGAAAAATTGACAGACTTTGGCAGAATTTTGCGACCAAATTTACCTCTTTGTATCGAAATGTGGTCTAAACAGGAAAATTTGATTGAAAAATTCTGCTAAAATACGTGAATTTTCGTCTTGGAATATTCTTACTTTTCACTTTTTTATTCAATATTTTACAGAAAACTCGTAGTAGGTAAAGAAATGCCACGAATATACTCGACCATATAAATATATAAATATACTAGTGTTAAAATATACAGATAATTTACAATAAGCTTATAAATTATAACACGTATTGTTAATAACAAATTGTTCGCAATGTAAAATTATAATAAAAGTGAAAAAATTAATAAATTATTGGCTATTACTTGAACTTATAACATATTTATGTTAAAATGTATCTATAAATTACAAAAAGTTTATAAATTATTACATCTATTGTTAATAACAAATTAATATTGTTAATAACAAATTGTTCATAACGTATACTTATAATAAAAGTGAAAAAATTAATAAATTATTGGCTATTAGAGCCGAAGAATAATAATTAATGTAGTCGCCGAAGTTCAAAAATTTTCGATCGGTGGGGGGGCTTGGCCGATCGGAGGCTATATAAGGGGCGACGCTCGCCTGTTGGAATCATTTGCCAGTTTGGCATCGGGAGTGCAACATTAAATTTTTCGTGTGCGGGAACGGGGGTGAGGCCGAAGTGAGGTTGGGGTTGGCTACCCCACCCACACCTCACCCCCTTAAACAATTTACTAATCATTTTCTTTTTACTTTCAGGCAATAATTATTTTTTTCTTTCAGGATTTAATTATATCTTTATTTTCAGATTTTAATTATTTTTTCTTCTTCCAGATTTTTCTTTTTCGTTTCTATTTCTTCTTATTTGAGAATTCGAATGTTTCGTATAACATTCAAATATCTCATCGTTAGGTTGTTTATGTTTCATCGCTGGGTTGCTTATATTTCATTTTTGGGTTGTTTATGTCTCATCGTTGGATTGTTAATAATTTTTATTTCTTTTCAGATATTAATTATTTTTTCTTTTTTCAGATTTCAATTTTTCGTTTCTGTTTATTTTCATTTAACAATTCGAATATTTCGTATAATATTCGAATGTCTCATCGTTGGGTCGTTCATTTCTCATCGCTGGGTTGTTCCATCCATTTGGTTTATCCTTGGGTTCATATTTGTTTCGCTTTTATTATGTTTCTTTTTACTAATCCGTTTCATTTCAGGTTTATATATTTTTCTGTTTCAGATTTTCAAGATTTTCAAGACATGGTTGGACGACGCGGTATACGTGCGTTTAGACCTAAGTACACCTAAGTAATTATAAGGTAGAATCCTAGACTAAGTGACATGTGCGCGCTCTCTGTACGAAGGTAAGCCACCTAACTTGGAGCGAATACATATCTCTCATCCACCTCGTTTACCAAATAGAACATTATTGTTCTCGCGATAGTCGCGATCTTTCTTAAGTACCGACTAGCCTACGCTACGTACTTTCCGTGTACACGACAACTCCGTGCCACGTAAGTCATCCTCACGACTCGTCTCCGACACTCATTTCCAGTCACTGTCAATCTCGTCATGCATCGGGTTCCAGGGTGACCCCCTCGGATCAGTGCGTCTTCTGACCTCGACTGGGCGGTCCGCTGCCTAAGTCGTACGCGACTTGGGCTCGGGCACATGCTGGCTGACGGACTAGTACCATCTACGGTTAGACCACAGGGATGATTAAGTTCTACCCCGTGTGGCTGGGATGCGAAGTGTCTGTCTTGGCCGGCAACCGCCCAGCTGGGCCCTCCAGTTGACACTAGAAGTTTCATTGGTTCAGGGACTAGCCTTGGTCCACGTGTAAGTCTTGGCGAGTGCGACAGTGACTGGAATTGAGCTAGGCCCGATCGGGAGGGTGCCGAGGTATGAAGTTATCTCTGTACACGGGAGTACATCGCCTAGGCTAGTCGGTCTTTCGAATAATCGCGAACTCGTTCGGGCGCGTCGCGATTTTCTATTAGCTCGCGTGTTTGATATTTCATTCCCTATTTTTATGGGAACTTGAAAATATCTTAGCGTTGCGACAGTAGAGTTTCAGTATACCGAACCGAAACCCCTTTTGTAAGACACGAAATATAATAAAGTGTCAGTAGAGTCACTTTAACTTAATTCGCTCCAAGTTAGATTAGGGTACCTTTGATACAGGTAGCGCCAGCAGGCTGCGCCACTAGGGCGCATGTCGGGTCTCGATGCGTAGCCACCTCCACGTGGTGAGACCTGGTAATTGGTATCGTTTTCCAATGATTTTTCTTTGCAAAACGATACCAAGCTAAGGGCTACGCACAAAGATTAAAATATTTGCTATTTCTTGTAAAATTTCAATGTTTTCTTGAAACGTTTGAACATTTCTGAGGCCACGAAAGTTATGTCCATAGAATTTTTAAAAATGACGTCATTTCTTGGAATCGGTAGGCAAATGATCTCTTTTGATGTTATGTTCACCTAATACAAATTCACAAAATTGGCAACGGGTTTCATACGATGCGAAATTTTTAGGACCAGAATTTTGTCAGAGTAATAGCTTCTTTACTGTTATGTTGGCAGAATAGAAAATTGAAAAACTGGCAGAAGGTTTCGTCTCAACGCTTCGAAATCTGTAGGTGTAAAAACTTCGAAAATGACGTCAATTTAAACCAAATCTATTCAGAGAAGATATTCACAAAACAATAAAGTAAACAGCAAAAGACAGATTTTAGATAGATAAAAGATTCTATTAATAACAGTATCAAAGGCTTTTATGTCAAGTTTATTTTGTATCGTCTTTAACATACCGCAACATAAATAAAAGAGAAATGTGAGATGATTCTGTTGTACACAAAATAAACTTAATGTATCCCTAATGCAAGTGCTTATACCGCGCTAATACCTTCAATAATTTAGGCAAGGATAGAAGTTGAAGCGACATTCGATCAGCGCCGTCTATGATTTTGGATGCGAAGCTTAAGAAAGTAACAGGAACATAAAATGGACGAGGAGGTCGTCTAAAATAATGTGATATGACAGACAAGGAAGAAGACGGGTAGAAAAGAACAGAAATACTCCGGCAGTGAAAGTTAATAAATTACTCAATTACTGTGATTAATTTATGAACTTTTATAGTATTTTATTGTTATGCAATTCTTGTGGTAGTGGTTTTCATAGAATGTGTGGTATGAGTGCGAGGAATATTTGTGTGGAAGAATGTGTGTGTGACGAGTATGACAGAAAGTCGCGAAAAACAATCAGTAGGTGAATGACAGTCGTTACAAATAGACGTTGTGTGTCAGAGAGTCCTCAAGAGATTATATCGCAGTCAATTTATCCATTTACTCACAAATTGGTAGCAGAGCGTGGTTAATCGTGCAAAAATAAAAGAAAAATGGATGATCCATGGAACACTATGAGCGTCTTGATTATGGTAATTCATTTCGGGTATATCGTTTTTATCACTTACTATTTCCATTCTCGCATCATCGTACTCGCTGCTATCTCCTCCACTCATTCTTTCTTCTTCTCTCAAATCCACTTCATTTTCCTCTCTTTCTTCTATTTACAATTTTTCATTTTTATCTTCTTCATCCTCCACATCTAATCCAACACCAATTAAATTATTATTTGTATTATCATTATTGTTTTTATCTTCTTTGTAATGCAATAGGTCTGAACCATTTTTCTCTTCGTCGAATTTCACATCGCAGTCATTTTTTATGTTTCCTGTTTCGGTAATGTATACACGGTATGTTCCATTACTATTGTATCCCATGAAGATTCCTTTTAATGTTTTCGACTCAAATTTTCTTTTAATTGGTTCTTTCTTAAGCACGTATGCTGTACACCCGAATCTTCTCATGTGTTGTATATTCGGTGTTTTATTGTACCATACTTCATAAGGAGTCTTTTTATGAACTCGTGACTTCACTCTGTTACGAATATAGGCGACCATACTTACCGCTTCTCCCCAAAATTTTAAATTTAGTTTAGAGTCCATTAACGTGGGCCTTGTTGTCTCTATCAAAGTTTGATTTCCTCTTTCTGCGATCCCGTTACATTGTGAGGTTATAGGAGGACTTAATTCGTGTACTACGCCTTTAGTTTCGTACCAATTTTTTAAATTTTTATTCAGATACTCTCCTCCATTGTCTGATCGGATCCTTTTTAGTTTCAAATTAGTCTGGTTTTCCTTCAAGGTGATCAATTTTTTCAATTCTTCTGCAGCTTCGCTCTTCTCTCTTAATAACTGCACAAAAATCATCCTGGAATAATCATCAATTACGGCCATTATGTAATTCTTTTTACTAAATGTAGATGGTTTAATGGGACCTGTTAAATCAGTATGCCATAGCTCCATAATTTGATTCGTCCTTCTTCCTTCTTGCCTTCGATGAGACTTTCTTGAAGTTTTCCCTTCGATACACTGCTCGCATTCATCTTTCCAATTGTTTGTCATTCCCAAAACCAGTTTTTCATTCTTCATTTCTTCAATAACTGTTATGTTTGCGTGACCCAATCTTTTGTGCCACACATCACTCTCCGTTGTTGCCTCTGCAGTTCTCTCGTGCTCTAAAAATGTTCTCACATAATACGAATCTTCAACCCTTATCTCTGTCATTTAAATATTATTCGATTCTTTGCATACATAAACGTATAAAGGTTACATTGTACTCTCTATCCGTAATTTTCGCAACAGAAAGGAGGTTAAAATTTAATTCAGGTACGCACAATATATTTTTAAATCGTAAAAAATTTTTACTTGTACGTTGCTTTGCAATTACATTTTCAATTTATTTTTCCACGATTAACCACGAATCTCTGCTACCAATTTGTGAGTAAATGGATAAATTGATAAGAATATTTATTGAACACAACAACAGAACAATTCTTGTACCTAATTTGATGTTAACTAGAATGTTACTAATAATTACTGCAAGGTGTGCGTAATTTGATAACAACTACGAGCATGATTTTCAGTCAAAATATTTAATTATGAACTAAAAGAGAAGTAAAATGTGATCAAAAGTGATGTGTGAGCATGCCCAAGGATATTCTTTTCATAATGCGTGCGTGTAGATCATAAATTAATTCCACGAAAGATAGTAATTAATGGAAAACCAATAGCATCTTCGGCATCAGATCAAACACTCCGTAAAATAATCACTAATAATTGATTATATAGCAAGAAATTTGTATCCAAAATTATATTTGAAAGTTCCTAAAAGATGCGCCTTTACGATACAAATATAAAAGTTCATAAATTAATCAAAGAAATTGCATAATTTGTTAATTCTTCTTTACTCAATCGGTTCGATCCATGTCTGTGTTATTAGGAGGTTTAGGCTATCTCTTGGAACATTCTGTATTCCTGTTAATTTCCTTAGCTTCTGGTTGAAAATCATATACAGCACTGATCGATGACGCTTCTTTCATTAATTTATGAACTTTTGTAGCTTTTTGCAAAGATGGAACTGTATGCAACACTCTTAAACACTTTTTGTAAATAACTTGATGCTGTTATTAATAATTGATTAAAGTTTGTTATTAATAATTATATGAAGATGTATGATACATATTTTCAACTGCAAATAGAGAATGAATCTGTAACTGGTGGAAATGTCAAGAGATTGTAGCAGCGATAAAAATGCAAGAAGACCTTGGGTGTGCATGTACTGAGAAAAAAATAAATCAACAGGTTATGAAATCAGAACGTTAGCCACGTGCTTTAGTGCGAGAAAGAAAATTCGAGATGGAAATTGGAAATATCAACAGATAAAAGGGTGAAGATAGATATCATTTGTGGAAATTTAGAGTGGGCCTCATTCTACGGTTACAAGATTTGTATAGACATATAATGAAAGAACCAAGAAATGTAAAAAAGTGCAAACAGGAAGTTGAAAATGTAATAATTTCTGT
Organism: Eufriesea mexicana; assembly: GCF_001483705.2. Lineage (NCBI taxonomy): Eukaryota > Metazoa > Arthropoda > Insecta > Hymenoptera > Apidae > Eufriesea > Eufriesea mexicana. The sequence continues at coordinate 3,309 of NW_016909166.1, read as the reverse complement.
CATAGGCGAAGCATTATTAATTCATGTAACAATCTGCACATCGAGACATGAGTTGTGGGTAAAGTTAAGCAATATCTATGAGAAAGATACAGAACAGCAAAAATGTTCTCATATATTGGAATTTTTTGTTTATAAATATTAAAGTGAACATGATATTTTAATCTACGTTGCATATCTGAGGGGTAAGTATTCAAATTGCATGCATTAGGAAATAAGATAAGAGAAACAACACTTGCAACTAAAATCTTGACTATGTTGCTGGGCAGGTATAGTCTATTTGCAACTGCCTGGGAGTTAACGCAGGAAGAAGAAAAGACAATAGATTATTTCACTGCTTGACTAATTGATCAGGACATGAGGGAAAAAGCAGATCAAAATAAACATGCGGTTCTCAAAACTCAGGAAAAAGAATGTTTCAAGTGCAACTCAACTAAATATCTTACACATGGATGTTGGAAAGACAATAAAGGTAACGGAGAAATAAAATATTTTAGTTGTGGATGATTGCAATAAAGTTCTAAAAAACTTTTAGGATCAGGATGAAAAGAGGCTTAAGAAATGTACCCTCCACGTGGGACATATAAGTATTCTAATCATTTGGAAGGAAAAATAGGAGATAAAGATAAAAACAGAAAGTATGGTTCTTGGCAAAGAGTGATGGAACAGCACAATGGATTTTAAACTCAGGAACAAAGAGACATATGATTAGTAAAGTAGACTATTTTAAAGAATAGGAAGAAATAAGAATGGAAATTGGATCAGTGCAAAGAAATAATACATATATATTCTACATTTGAGACAGAATTTATTGTCAATAGATCTGATAACTGGGATTGATGATGAGATGATGTTCAAGGAAAATGAAGTAATAGTTTATGAGAATGAAGAAACAATATTAGTAGAGAAGAAATGTAATGATAGACTTTATAGTGTGGAAGAGTCAAAAGAAAAAATACAGTGAGAGCATTAGAAGTATAGAGGAACAAGAATCTGGTAGACTAGCACAGAAAATTGAGCCACCCAAATATTGGAAACATGAGAGAGTTGAATATGTGTTGAAGCAAAGCAATCAAAGTCTTCATTTGTTGAGACAAGAAAAAGGGCGTAAAGGTTTCTAGAAATAATACATTCTGATATATGTGGGCTTGTAGAGTCAGATATGGGACAGAGATAGGTATGTGATGACAACCTTAGATTTTATTAGTTTTGAAACAATATATCTTATGGAATCAAATACTGAAGCACTATAGAGATTGTAAAAGTATGTTACAGCAGCAGAAGCAAAATGGAACAACACACAGACTTGGATATGATAATGGAGGAAAATATACCATCTGAGAGTTCAAGAATTGGTGTTCACACAAAGGAATTGTAATGGATTATATGACACATAACAGGTCTCAAGTGAATGGAAAGGCTTAATCGAACATTATTGGATACGATACAAGCAGTCCTGTATGACAGTGGAACAGGAAAGAAGTTGTGAATGAAAGCTGTATATTTAACAGCTTATTTGCAAAATAAAAGCCCTACAAAAGCAATAGATACAACAGTATATGAGAAGTGGACAGGAATAAGAACACACTTAAAAATCATGTGTTTTTTGAAAAACACATATTTTTTGAAATCAGAGAGTAATAGGGCAATTTTGTTTGCGGATTTCATTTCAGAAAAAGAAAACTTTACAAGAATTACCCAACAACCATTACAGATTAAGATTTGTATTGACAATGTAATTAAATAAACGATATAGCATAACCTTTGTACTGCTGAAGAATATCGTTCAGTTTAACACTAGCATTACTAAAGAGGTCTAAAGCATAAAATAAATAAGTATGTATAATTACCTTCCTATCTGAATGAAATGTATATTAACTATTAACTATTGTTAGAAGCAAATATATATTTACCATAATTTATGCATTTATAAATTTTTCCTTAATTAATTAATTATTAATAATTATTCCACAGAGGACATGAATTCATACAGAGGATACCATTGGTTTTACATTAATTACTAAGTTCTATGCAATTAATTCACGAATTACATGCACAAATTATAGAAACAACATAAAAGTGCCATTTACTTCTTTGTAACAAGAGTTTGTGACATATAAGTGTTTGAAACAACATCTTAAAGTTACAAAAAGCGAAATTTTTAAGAAATTTTACGAATTTACATAATTTATATATACACATTGCACATCTCAGAATGCTTTTACACGTTATTAATAGTGCATTCACAGAATTTTTTAAAAATATGTTCAATAAAGATGATCATACTGCTCATGTATCAAATTTTGTAATTAATACATATAGGTATTATATATTACTATACAATATATTTTCATAATTAATTTAATAATTAATTTTATTAATATATAACCTTTCTGTAGTGCAAATTAAGCACTTCTTAGTTTGTTATTTTCATAACAGTGACATATTTGTATTTTTGAATCTTCCCGCGAAAACGAAGCACAGCTTGTCCAATTGTAGCCACTTCCAGTCGACGCGAATCCAACATGTCGGTAACACGTGGTGGAATGTTTATACGCGTTAAAGTGAAATTTTCAGTGTCAAAACAAAACGTTACGTGAGGAAGTGTAATTATTGATCAGTGTTTTAATTACTGCAACAGATAAAATAAGTATTCAAGCACGATAATATACAGTATCACTTATTATTTCAGAACATTGAACTTCTGCAACATCGTGGTGATATTTACAAAAGGACCACAACAGAAGTTAAACAAATTAAGAGAACTTTATCAAGAAAAGGATAACTTACTGTGAACATTTGTTCGGTGGTAATATACCACATGTGAAAAAAAGTGATGCTAGTGAAATGAACTGGTGTGTGTGCGAATAACTCAACGAAATAATCACGTGACATCAATCGTAGATTCCAGAATTCGATCGTCCAATAGGATATTGGTTAGCATTGCTAGGAATAGGCAGTTCCTTAACAGCTTTTAGAATACTTCCTCGATTTCAACGGTACATAGATGCAATAGCAAATCATGCTCTGTCGTTCATGTTATTGCTTAATATTCCTAACTTCGACCTTGCATTGGTATATTGTGTTTTCACTCGTTAGAATAAACTTTTCTAATAGTAGGAAAATTTCTTCTGATTTGGATGGTTCGCCTTTGAAGTATAACATTTCCGACTTTTCGTTCACGTTTTCGGAAAATAGTGCCGCAAGTGCCGGTGTGTGTGACACGCCGGTGCGTACTTTCACGTCGGGGCTTACTTTAGCGAAATAGGGCGTGGTGATAAGAAATTTTTGACCTACATTGATAGCGCAGAA